>NW_007731614.1:109155-114396 GCF_000696425.1 Galeopterus variegatus | reverse complement strand
CTGAGGGTTGTGATCCGTTGCCGGTCACGAAAAAAGACAAAAAGGAAAAAAATATATATATTTTATTTCTTATTTTTATTTTGCTTCATTATCTGTACATATGTGCCTTTTAAACATGAGCATATGCTAAGATTAACATTTTCCAATTACAAAAGAAGACAAAGTGACAAAATATTAGTAAAATGGTCACACATAGAACATACATAAGTATGTTCTATTTCCTTCATATATTATTTTTGTGCATATATTTTATTTATGTATATTTTTGTACATGTGTGTGCATGTATACATATATATATATAGGTATATATATATATGTATTAGGAAAATGGTCACACATAGTCCTACCATCTAGAACATGCACAATAGCATATTTCCTTCATATATTATTTTTACATATACATTTTGTGTACATATTTTTGCATATATATTTCATATGTATTTTTGTATATATATTATGTGTATATATTTGTATATATATTTTATATATTAGTGTTTATTCAGCATGTCAATGAATTAATATTTCTATTAAAATTAATAGAGAATTCTTGTCCCAGGAATGGTGACAACCTATGGAAATATAGAGCAGTATAAAAATGAAAATAAAAATCAACAATAACTCCATCACTTAAAGTGAACACCGGATACAGCTTGGTTTCTTTTTCAAGGTCTTATTTTTAACCACAAATATATATATATATATTTACCTTATTAAGATCCTATTGGAAATACAAACTTTTAAATATAATAGGAACATTTTTAACTATGGCCATTCAATAATATAAAAACAATGAAAAATCCTCCATTAAAATAACTATTAATTCACTCAGTTGAAGTTTTAAAAAAATTATTATTTTTTGTTACTAAAATTAACACAGCTTTTTAAATTAATAAGGAAAAGATTTTTAAATATCTAATACTCAAGAGATCTCTCATTGCCTAGACACATGCATAATATCAGAAATAAAAAGATCAAAAGAAAGAAAGAGGAAAGGAAAAAAAGGATTAAAAAAGAAAAGAAGAAAGGAAAGAATTAAGAATGGGGGAAATAGTGAAGGCAAGCATACAGAAGAAACTTTTAAAAATGCTATATGCTACATCGATTTTGAATTAAAAGAATATGTGACAATAGTAAATCGTAAGAGGAACAAAATCATTAATAAATTCTGTAAACTAATTACTTAGTATAACTCTTTAATATTTTTTTTTCGTTAAATTTTTATTTTGTCAAAGGTGGATATGCTAATTACTTTAATTTGATCATTGCACATTGTATACAAGTATCTAAATATCACATTGTACCCCATATATATGTACAGCTATTGTGTCCATTAAAAAATTTTAAAAATAAGTTTAAATAGTAGAAAATGATGTAATTTTCAATATATTGTGAATGTTGACATTTTAAAATAAAAATCTCATATGACACGCACAAAAATATTTTTGAGGTCACTTATTTAATATACATAGGCATTTGAAATTTATCGTTAGTTATAACATTGCATAGTTCACTTCCTCAATATTTGTTGCTAATTTAAGCTGAAAATTTGAAATGAGAAATTAGAGACCTACTGCGTGCCGTGGGGTTTAAGAGCTGCTGCCTTCACCTGGCCTTGGTGCCTCCCATCTCCTTCCTCCTCCTGTTGGCAGCATGACTAGGCTGGGATCCTCAGTGGCTTCATTGCCACGTCAGTGCTCAGTGAGACCCTCAGAGCTGCCCTGTCCTCATGGATCCCCCACTTGGCACTCCTCCTGGAAGCTGTCTTATCCACCTTTCACTCTTACCTTTCCATCGCCCGACACTTATCTCAGTACTTTATGCAAGATGAGAATTCAAAACCTGTTTCATCGGATGAGTGGATACGGAAAATGTGGTATATATACATAATGGAATATTACTCAGCTATAAAAACGAATGAAATACTGCCATTTGCAACAACATGGATGGACCTTGAGAGAATAATATTGAGTGAAACGAGTCAGGCAGAGAAAAAGAAATACCACATGTTCTCACTCATTGGTGGGAGCTAAAAAATAACTCTTTAATATTAAGCAACAAATAGAATTAATTAAAATAAAATTATTGCATTTTTTAAAATGTCATCTGTATATTTTAAATCTCTTCATCTTGTTATGAGAGATTTAAAAACATTACCTAGTTACATTTCTCATTTCTTTTACCTATAATTTTTATATTACTATTTAAATATTATTAAATGTATAACATTTAATTTCTAAATTTTTGTACTTTTTAGTATTATTTAGTCTTCATTAAAAATGGTTTAATATGCAACACCAATATTTATTCAATATTACAGGAAGTGTCTCCATTCCACTATTATTATTTATTCTTTTTTGTTGTTGTTTGTTTAGATTGAAAGAGAGCTGAGTTTTCTGACGTCTTTTAGGCCTGAGTTTTCATGTCAGTACCTTGGTTGCTTAGAAAGTTATTACAGAAATCTGTAAATCCTTTATTATATTTAACCCTATCTATAATCTTCTACCAGACCTTTTTTTCTTTATTTTTTTCCAGTTCATATGGTGTAATTTTCTAAATCAGATCTAACATGCGCCTGAGTGATTTTGATTATGTTTAGTTAACATTATTTTGTACTACAATGTCACTTTATTTCTGTAATACTTTTTCATTTTTTGCATTTCTTTTTNAAGTTCGTCACTTCTCACTGTGTGACAGAGACACAAAGATTACTCAGGGCACATATTTTAAGAGCAATGGGAAGCCAGAAGGGGCTGCACCAATAAAAGTCCCTCAAGAAGAGAGAAACAAGGCACAGCCCCGAGAGTCAATATTTGCTTCAGCTTTTATTGTAAAGACAAAGAAATTAAAAAAAAAAAATTTTTATCAATCATTTTGCAAAGGGGTGAAAAGAAATTGGCTATGGGACATTCTCTGGAAAACATCTTAAGAAACAAAGGAAAGGGAGTGAAACTGGATAAGAAATGCTTTAATGTTCTTGTCTAATCTAGCAGAACACCCTTGAAGATCCTCATTATGCTAAAGTCTTTGGTGCTTTGAACAATCCCTGCTCTGCCTCAAATCTCTTATCTGCACTAAGAAATTTTGCCCTGTGTAAGTTCCCTTGTCTTTCCTCATTATGCTAAAGTCTTTGGTGCTTTGAACAATCCCTGTTCTGCCTCAAATCTCTTATCTGCACTAAGAAATTTTGCCCTGTGTAAGTTCCCTTGTCTTTCTCAATCTTGACATTCCTACACTCCTCCACAGCAAGTGAGCATCCAATTAATGGGCACCCATCCAGAAGAGCATGATGTGAGTGGGCACCAAGACAGAAGGCCCAAGCAGCTCTTCCCACCACCCAAGAAAGGGACAAATGAGCATCCCAACTGCACAGTGCCACAAATACCATTTAAGCACAGGTGGTCCACCACATTCACTGCCACAGCTACTGATGCTGCAAGGATGACTCACTGCCACAGTAACAGCTATGACAACCCTGCAGGCAGCCCACCACACAATCACCTACATCAACACAAGGAGTCAGCAGCAGAGCCTGCAAATAGAGGAGGAATCTTTGTCTCCAAAACCCACCTCAGAATAATAAAAGAAACAAATGCTTTACCAGATTACCAGACATCAGAGAAGAGACACTAGAAATACAAATAAATGAGAAAATATGACATGACCAAAATAATACAGTAATTCTCAAGTACCAAAAACCACACAGCAGGAAATCCATGAAATGTCTAAAAAGGAATTCTGAGAAACAATATTAAGAAAACTCAAAGATATAAGAGAAGACTCAATTAGAGAATACAATGAAATGAGAAAAAAGTATCCAGGATATGAAGGAGGAGATTTACAAAGAGATTATTATCTTAAACAAGAATGTAGCAAAACTTCTGGAACTGAAGGACACATTCAATGAAATAAAAACACAATTGAGAGCTTAACAATCAGGTTAGAGCAAGTAGAAGAAAGAATTTCAGATCTCGAAGACAGTCTTTTCAAAATGAATCAGGTGGACAAAAAAAAGGAAAAGAATTTTAAAACATGAAGAAAATATTAAAGAGCTAACTGACAACCTTAAGCATACAAGTATCCAAATCATGGGTACTCTAGAAGGGGAAAAGAAAGAAAAAGGCATTGAAAACATATACAAGGAAATAATAATGGAAAGCTTCTCAGGTATAGGAAGATATATAGACCTTCTGATCCAGCAAGCCCAAATATCCCCAGATTCAATCCAAAAATTTCTCCCTAGGACTCATTATGGTCAAACTGGAAAAACTTAAAAGACAGAGAATTCTAATAGCAACAAGAGAAAAGTTTCAAGCCACCTATAGGGGAGCCTCCATCAGACTAACAGCAGACTTCTCAACTGAGACTCTACAGGCCAGAAGAAAATAGGATAGTATATGAAAAATGATAAAAAAAAGAAAATTACTAACCAGGAATTCTATATCCAGCAAGGCCATACTTCAGAAATAAGGTGGAAATAGTGTATTTCACCGACAAACAATAACTGCAGGAGTTTGCCACCACACGGCCATACCTGAAAGAAATCCTCAAGGGAGTCTTATATCTGTAATGTGAAAAATGATACCCACTACTATGAATACAAAAGAAAGAATAAAGCCCACTGTTACAACAAAAATGCAAATGAGCAAGAGAAAGAAATTAAATCATACCACCTCATAAAACTGACAATCATTGAATAATAAAAGGGGATGAAAAGAACAAAAGACACTTTAAAAATGTAAACCAAATACAATAAGGAGTAAAAGAAATACCTGTCAATAACAACACTAACTGAAAATATTTTAAACTCCTCATTCAAAATACAAAGACTGACTGATTGGATTAAAAAACTAGACCCAGCTATATGCTGTCTTCAAAAGACTCACCTCACCCATATAAACAAATACAGACTAAAAGTGAAAGGATGGAAAAAGATAGACCATGAAAATAGAAACCAAAATTGACCAAGAGTAGCTACTCTTATATTGGAAAATATAAACTTTAAACCAAAAACAATAAGAAGAGATAAACAAGGACACTCTATAATGATAAAGGGATCTATACAGCAAGAAAACATACCAATCATAAATATATATGCACCCAACACTGGAGCACCCAGATATATAAAGCAGACACTGTTAGACCTAAAGAAAGATATAGACCACAGTATAATAATTGTGGGGGACATGAATACCCTTCTCTCAGCATTGGATAGATCATATTGCAACAAATCAATAGAAAAT
>NW_007731614.1:106273-108366 GCF_000696425.1 Galeopterus variegatus | reverse complement strand
ACACCAAGGGTTGCGATCCCATTACCAGTCAGTAAAAAAAAGACAAAAAGGAAAAAAAAAATTAAATACCAGTAACAGGTGAAAATCTTGAAACTATACAAATACTTGGAAACTACACAACAGGCTCCTAATGACCCATGGGTCCAAGAAGAAATTAAAAAGGAAGTCAAAAAGACACATTATACCAATACCTGTGGGATACTACAAAAGGAGTACTAAGGGGAAAGTTTATTGCAATTAATTCTTACATTAAAAGAATAGAAAAACTTCAAATAAACAACCTAATGCTACACCTCAAAAAACTAGAAAAATGTAAACAATCCAATCCTAAAAGTAGTAGGCGGAAAAAAATAATTAAGATTGAGCAGAACTAATTGAAATAGAGGACCCTGAAAAGATACAAAAGATCAATGAAACAAAAAATTATTTTTTTGAAAAGATAAACAAATTGAACAAACCATTAGCTAGGTTAACAACAACAATGACAAAAAAAGAGAAGACAGAATACCCAAATAACAAAAATCAGAAATAAAAAAGGAGACATTACATGTGATACCACAGAAATGTAAAGAATCATTGCAGACTAATATAAACAACTATAAGCCAACAAATATGAAAACCTGGAGGAAATGGATAAATTTCTGGACACATACAAAGTACCAAGACTGAACCAAGAAGAAATAGAAAATATAAGCAGACGAATAACAGGTAATGAGAGTGAAATAGTAATCAGCAGTCTCCTGACCAAGAAAAGCCCAAGACCAAATAGCTTTTCTGCTGAATTTTATCAAACTTTTAAAAAGGAATTAATATAAATTCTTGTAAATTTTCAAAAAAAATTGTAACAGAGGCCACTGTCCCAAATTCATTCTATGAGGCCAGCATTTATCTGATACCAAAACCATACAAAAATAAAAGAAAAAAAGAAACCTACAGACCAATATATTTGATGAACATAGATGTAAAATTCCTCAACAAAATATTAGCAATTAGAATACAGAAACACATCAAAAAAGCTACATAACATGATCAAGTGGGGATGCAAGTATAGTTCTACATATGCAAGTCAATACATGTTATATAACACAGCAACAATATCAAGGAAAAACTATATAATCTTCTTAATAGATGCAGAAAAAGCATTCAACAAGATTTGAAATTGCTTCACAATACAGGCTCTCAGAAAATTAGGTGTAGAAGGAAAATATCTCAACACAATAAAAGCCATATATAACAAACCAATCATTAATATCATTCTGAAGGAGGCTGAAAGTGTTTCCCTTAAGAACATGAGCAAGACAAGGATGCCCACTCTCACCACTCCTATATAACATAATACTGGAAGTACTAGGCAGAGCAATCAGGCAAAAGAAAGAAAGTTCATCCAGATTGGAAAGGACAAAGTCATACTGTCCCTATTTGCAGATGATATGACCTTATGCATAGAAAAACCTAGAGACTCTGCCCAAAAATTCCTAGAGATAATTATTAATTTCAGTAAAGTTGCAGGATACAAAATCAACACCCCTAAATCAGTAGCATTTGTATTCTCCAATAATGAAGTAGCAGGAAGAAAGAAAGAAAGGAAGGAAGGAAGCCCAATATAATAGTCACTAAATAAATAAATAGATAATAAATAAATAAACAAACAAACAAACAAACAAATAAATAACCTAGAAGTCAATTTAACCAAGGAGGTAAAAGATCTCTACAATAAGAACTAGAAAATACTACTGAAAGAAATTAAAGAGGTCACAAAGTGGTGGGAAGACATTCCACGCTCTTGGATTGGAAGAATTAGCATTGTCAAAATGTCCATATTACCCAAATCAATCTACAGTTTCAATGCAATTCTCATCAAAATACCAATGACATTCTTCAGAGAAAAAAGACTGCCTCTTCAATAAATGGTGCTGGGAAAAAAAATGAAACAAGAACTGTACCTCTTGCTATACAAAAAAATCAGCTAAAAATGGATTAAAGACTTAAGTCTAAGACCCAAAATCATAAAGCTACTAAAAGAAAACAGGGGAAACATGTCAGGAAGTAGAACTGGGCAAAAAAATGTATAAATAAGTCCTCAAAAACACAAG
>NW_007731614.1:105279-105884 GCF_000696425.1 Galeopterus variegatus | reverse complement strand
AAACATGTCAGGAAGTAGAACTGGGCAAAAAAATGTATAAATAAGTCCTCAAAAACACAAGCAACAATAAAGAAAATAAAAGGGATTATATCAAATAAAAACTTCTGCACAGCAAAGAAAACAATAAACAGAGTGGAAAGACAACCTATAGGATGGGAGAAAATATTTGCAAATTATACATCCAACAAGGGATTAACATCAAGAATATCTAAGGAACTCATACAATGCCACTTGTAAAAAAGCAAATTATCCAATTAAAAAATGAGCAAAGAAGATGAATAGACATTTGTCAAAGGAGGACATACAAATGGTGAACAAGTACATGAAAAAATGCTCAACATCACCAATCATCAGGGAGACGCAAATCAAAACCACATCGATATATCACTTCACCCTTGTCAGACTGGCCAGTATTGAAAAGACTGAGAATAAAAAATGATGGCAAGGATGTAGAGAAAAGGGGGCCCTCCAACACTCTTGGTGGGTCTGTAAAATAGTACATCCATTATGGAAAACAGTATGGATGTTTCTGAAACAACTACATATAGAACTACCATAAGATACAGTAATTCCACTCCAAGTTACATACCCAAAGGAATGAAAAT
>NW_007731614.1:104615-105223 GCF_000696425.1 Galeopterus variegatus | reverse complement strand
AAAAATGATAGGAAGGATGGAATAAAGGAAGGGAGGAAGAAGAGTCTACAATAATATGTTGATCTTTCAGAAGGAGAGAACAAATATATGGTTACTAGAGGTGGGAGGGGGCAGGGAGAGGGGGCTTGGGGAGAGATTGGGTAAAGAGTATAAAGAATGATTATGGTCTGTAATAATGAATATGCTAATAATATTGATTTGATCAACACATGCTGTGCACAGGTGATAGTAGTCAACACTTTACCGCAAAATATATACAATTATGCTTCAATAAAACATTAAGTAATTTTTAAAGTAAAATAATATAGTAAAATACAATACAAATTTTTACTTTTATCTTAGCCCATATAATTGAAGTAAATAAGAAATGTATTGAAACAAAAAGAAACAATAAAATAACAAATGATGAAAGTACTGGTTATATACATTGGTTATTATGTTCACTGACTTTCAGTATATTTGGTCTTATGAATTCAATAAAATGCCCTACATATTAAAGTCTTTAGTAAGCCCAGAAAATATGTAAACTGTTAGATTTAACAAAAACTACTGAGTACCCGGGTTTTTGTTATAGTACTCTCTTTTACTTTAGCCATTGTTTTAATATA
>NW_007731614.1:103805-104247 GCF_000696425.1 Galeopterus variegatus | reverse complement strand
ATAGAACTACCATAAGATACAGTAATTCCACTCCAAGTTACATACCCAAAGGAATGAAAATCATCATGCTGAACGGATACCTGTACTCCCACGTTCATTGCTGCTCTATTTACAGTACCCACAATATGGAACCATTATAAATGTCCATCGATGGATGACTGGATTAGAAAAATGTAGTGTGTGTGTCTGTGTGTGTTTGTGTGTAACCAACAAAACTTGATGTTACTTCATGATAAAGCAATATACACAATAGAATACTACTCAGCCATAAAAAATAATGAAATTCTTCCATTTACATGTACACAGGTGAGCTTGGAGAAAGTAATGTTAAGTGAAATAACACAGAAAGAGAAAGAGTGGATGTACTCACTCATCAGTGGGTTCTAAGAAAGAAAGAAAAAGAACAAAAAAGAAAGAAAGAAAAAGAAAGAAAGAAAGAAAG
>NW_007731614.1:96074-102666 GCF_000696425.1 Galeopterus variegatus | reverse complement strand
CTGAGTATTTGTACTGCCTGAGTAATTCTGTTATTAATATAATTTAGTTAAACAAATAGTGAAATGATTGTTTAATTGTTTGTTTTCAAAGTGTCTCAACCAAACAACTAGGGCTTATAGCTACTTCCTAAAGCAAAGTTAAAGAACACATACCCTTCACAGTCTGAATCAATAATAGGACACATGCCTACTAGATTAGCTTCCTTTCAGTAGGGATAAAATTCTACCAAACTACCCCATGGAAGATTCCTCATAATCTATTCTGTATAGGATTAGACAATAATTATATTTCCTTAACACTAATACACACTTTGTCATGCGTCTAAGAGGGAAAACCATCATATAATTTATAAGTATACTTGCTGTTTGTTTTTACTAAAAGGCTGTTGCTAACCCAATAATTTTCATTGAATTACAGGCAATTTAGAATCGAGGGAATATAATACATATTTATAGATATAAGTATATAAATGTATTATAAATATATTATTTATCTTTCTTTAGATAGACAGACATTTAGACATAGATGTACACACATGCACTGTACGTGTATGTATGTGTGTATTCCTGAGTGGATAATTAATTAGTAAATAATTTGTTTGTCCAACAAATGTTTGGAGTTCCCATGTCTACCCATAATTAGCCAAACTGCATGGATAATGGTACAACTTTTAGTCTCCCAAGTCTTCCTAAGACTGGTAACACCAATGGCAAGTTCAGAGTTTCCCAAAGATATCTAAGGCTTGATTGTTAACTACAAAGACTAATAACTTATTTGTATTAGTCCGTTTATGTTGCTTATGACAAAATACCTGAAAGTGGGTAATTTACAAGAAAACAACATTTATGGCTTACAGTTTCTGAGGCTAGGAAGTCCAAAGTCCATCTGGTGGAGGCAACAGTGAATGGAGGGTCTCACATCACAAGATGGTGGAAGCAAAGAGAGCAGAGTGAGAGCAAGACAGACTCTCTTCTCCTTTTAAATCCCTCAGAACCATGCCCTGACTACCATTTTTAATCCATTCACTACTACAGGGTCCTACAATCCAATCACCCCCTCACAGCTCTACCTTTCAGTTACCATAATAGGATCTCCCACCCTCTTAACAGTCACAGTGGGGGCCAAGTTTCTAAAACATAAAACTTGGGAGACAATTTAAGCTTCATTGAGTTTTGGGAAGACATTATTCAATCCACTACATTATTGAAACCTATTATTAAAACCACTACATTTATTACAGAAAAGAACAGAAATTAGAATCAGCCAAAGGAAATACGCAAAGAACAGAACCTGAAAGAGGTCCAAATGAGGACTTGCAATCAACCTTCCCGTGGAATCATGGATGGCATTATGGTCTCCCAGTGTGATGTGTGAAAATAGACATAAAATATTGTCAGCCAGGGTAGTTCAACTGAACTTCAGTGTCCAGAAATTACCAAGGCTACTTTACATAGATACAACTGATTAAATGATTGCTCATGTAACTAAATATCCAACTCTCTGCATTTACCTTTAATTGCTATATATTAATTAATATATCTTATACATTTTGAATATTTTTATTTTAAATCATATTAAATTGAATATTTATAGTCTAGTTTAAATCCACACATAATCCAAAGAACAAATAATTGGCACGTTGCAATTTTTTTCATGCCATTAACAAAAATGAAGTTATAATCAAATTCCTATAATGTCAGCTGAAACAGATACGGTGCACTCGAAAAAAAAAAAGAGCATTGCTGTTATTCCACTCTGCCTGTTGATGGGAGAGTGTTAGGATCTACCCAACACAAACAAGAACACACAGAGCAAGGGGTAAAGGAGTTCTTTCTTCAACTTGGTATCAACATCACTGTGTTCTCCAAGGCTGCCAAAGGTCAAAATAGTGTGGATGCACTGACTCTGTGAATTAATACTCTAGAGCATTTCTACATTATTAACCCATCTCCATTTTGTTTGGAATTGCAACAAGTTTTGAGGTTTTTGGTTAAAATATGGAGATAACAAAACCCTTGTTCATTGTTTGTGGGAATGTAAATTAATACTACCATACAAAAATTATGTAGGTTTACCAAAAACTAAAAGTAGAAGTAACATATAGTCCAGCAATCCTACTTCTGAGCATATATTTAAAACATTAATATTAGTACATTTAAGAGATATCTGCACTCCCATGTATATATACAGTCATGTGCTATATAATAAAGTTCTGGTCAATGATGGACCACATGTATTATAATGGACCCCATAAAATTATAGTGATTATACCATATAGTCTAAGATTGCAGTAGGCTATAGCATCTAGGTTTGTACAAATACACTGTGTGATAGTCACACAACAACAAAATTGCTCAATAATGTATTTTTAAAAGTGTATTCTCATTGCTCAGGGATGCATGACTGTATGTACACACAGACACATGCACAAAAGGGAATACTATTCACATTAAAAATAAATAAATTTTGTTATTTGTGACAACACAGATAAACCTGGAGGGAATTATGCTAAAAATGAAATAAGTGAGGCACAGTAAGACAAATATGATATGTTGTGATTTACATGTGGAATCTAAAATATTTGAGCTCATAAATATAGAGAGTAGGATGGTTATTATCAGAGGCTGTGGAAGGGATGTGGATAGAGAATGGAGAGATGCTGACCAAATGGCATAAATTATCACCCAGACAAGAGCAATAAGCTTTAGTTATCTATTGCACAGAATGGTGACTATAATTAATATTAATTCCTTGTATGTTTCAAAATGCCTTAAAGATTAAATTTTAAATGCTCTCATAACAGCAAAAAAAAAAAAAAGATAAGTACGTGAAGTGATAAGTTTGCTAATTAGCTTGGTTTAATCATTACACAATGTGAATATATATCAAATCAGGGATGCAAGGATGGTTCAACATATGAAAGTCAATTAATGTGATACATCACATCCATAAACTAAAGGACAAAAACCACATGATTATCTCAATAGATGCTGAAAAAGCATTTGACAAAATTCAACAGCCCTTTATGATAAAGAATCTCAACAAATTAGGTACAGAAGGAAAGTATCTCAACACAATAAATGCCCACTATGACAAGCCCGCCACCAGTATCATTATGAATGGGGAAAAACTGAAAGCTTTTCTCTTAAGAACAAGGACCAGACAAGGATGCCCACTCTCACCACTTCTATTTAACATAGTACTGGAAGTGCTAGCAAGAGCAATCAGGCAAGAGAAAGAAATAAAGGGCATCAAGATTAGGGAAGATGAAATCAAACTGTCTGTATTTGCCAATGACATGATATTATACAGAGAAAAGCCTAAAGACCCTATCAAAAAACTTCTAGAACTTGTTAATAATTTCAGTAATTTTGCAGGGTACGAAATAAATGCCCCCAAATCAATTGTATTAATATTCTCCAATAATGAGCTAACAGAAAGAGAAATTGAGAAAGTAAGCCCATTTACAACAGTCAAAAAAAAACCCAAAACAAAACCTAGGAATCAATTCAACCAAGGAGCTGAAAGATCTCTACAATGAGAACTACAAACCACTATTGAAAGAAATTAAAGAAGAAACAAAACAATGAAAGACATTCCATGCTCTTGGATTAGAAGAATTAACATTGTGAAAACGTCTATACTACCCAAAATGATCTGCTGATTCAATGCAATCCCCATCAAAATACCAATGCCATTCTTCACAAAAATGGAAAAAAAAAACATTCTCAACATTCATATGGAACAACAAAAGACCTGAACAGCCAAAGCAATTCTGAGCAGAAAACATAAAGCCAGAGGCATATCACTACCCAACTTCAAATTATGCCACAAAGCTATAGTAACCAAAACAGCATGGTACTGGTATAAAAATAGACACATAGACCAGCAAAGCAGAATAGAGAACCCAGAAATCACCACTCAGGCTTCACACCACTCAGGCTTACAGCCATCTGATATTTGACAAAGGGATCAAAAGCATACATTGGGGAAAAGACTGTCTCTTCAGTAAATGGTGCTGGGAAACTTGGATATCCATATGTAGAAGAATAAAACTAGATATCTCATAAATATATACACCTTTTAAAAATTTTTATTGATTATATATATTTGTGGTGTACAGAATTGAATATTAATATGTGTGTACAGTATGAGGTCAAATGAGGATAATGAGTATACTTGTAATTAATCAATTAAATATAAAATAATATATTCNGAACTTGTTAATAATTTCAGTAATTTTGCAGGGTACGAAATAAATGCCCCCAAATCAATTGCATTAATATTCTCCAATAATGAGCTAACAGAAAGAGAAATTGAGAAAGCAAGCCCATTTACAACAGTCAAAAAAAAACCCAAAACAAAACCTAGGAATCAATTCAACCAAGGAGCTGAAAGATCTCTACAATGAGAACTACAAACCACTATTGAAAGAAATTAAAGAAGAAACAAAACAATGAAAGACATTCCATGCTCTTGGATTAGAAGAATTAACATTTTGAAAATGTTTATACTACCTAAAATGATCTGCTGATTCAATGCAATCCCCATCAAAATACCAATGCCATTCTTCACAAAAATGGAAAAAAATCATTCTCAACATTCATATGGAACAACAAAAGACCTGAACAGCCAAAGCAATTCTGAGCAGAAAACATAAAGCCAGAGGCATATCACTATCCAACTTCAAATTATGCCACAAAGCTATAGTAACCAAAACAGCATGATACTGGCATAAAAAATAGACACATAGACCAGCAAAGCATAATAGAGAACCCAGAAAACACCACTCAGGCTTACAGCCATCTGATATTTGACAAAGGGATCAAAAGCATACATTGGGGAAAAGACTGTCTCTTCAGTAAATGGTGCTGGGAAACTTGGATATCCATATGTAGAAAGTAAATGGTGCTGGGAAACTTGGATATCCATATGTAGAAGAATAAAACTAGATATCTCATAAATATATACACCTTTTAAAAATTTTTATTGATTATATATATTTGTGGTGTACAGAATTGAATATTAATATGTGTGTACAGTATGTGGTCAAATGAGGATAATGAGTATACTTGTAATTAATCAATTAAATATAAAATAATATATTCTAAAAATAATTTAAAAACTAAATAAAACAATAATTTGTATTTTATATATATTCATAATGGGAATCATAGAAAAATAATAGAAACAAAAAAGGACAGAAAAATGTTTGAAAAGTACTGGTTAAATAGCTTCCCAAATTTGATGAATTAATACAAACACACCAAAAAACCTAAATAATTTCAAATTAGCATGAATTTAAAGAGATCCACACGAGACATATAATAATCAATGTCAACAAAGGCAAAGAGAATTTTGAAGTCAATGAGAAGTGACTTTTATCATACAAGGGATGCTCAATATGATCATCAGCAGATTTCTTATTAGAAACTCTGGAGGCCAAAACATAATAAGCTGTTAACTATGAAAGTGCTAAAACAAACAAACAAAAAAAACAAGATGAACAAACAAAAGCCTGTCATCCATGAATGCTAAATGCAGCAAAACTGTCCTTTAAGACTGTGGGAAAAATTTAAAACTTTTTAAATAAACAGAAACTGAGAGAGCTAATTAATGCTATAACTTCCCAGTAAAAAAAATTTTTTTTAAAGTTCTGCAGATTGAAATAAAATGACACTAGACAGTCACTTGAAACTTAATGAAAAAGTAAAGATCTCAGTAAATATAAGTACATATGCAATTATAAAATTTAGTATTTTTGTAACAATTGTTTGTAGTTCCACTTTTTTCCTACATGATTTAGGGAAGTAATACTTTAAAATATATTAGTCTAAAAGAAAATATTACTCTAATTTTAATTTCTAACTTAACATTTTGTTATCTACATAGTTTAAGACACTAATACATTAAAAATTATTAGCTTTTATTTGTGGACAAACAATGTAGATGTAATTTTGTAACATCAGTTACTGAAAGGGATGGGAACTAGGATATAAAAGAACAGTTTTTACATGTTAATGAAGTTAAGCTGATATAAATTCATATCAGTGTTATAAATTTAGGATGTTAAATGTCATCGCTATGGTAACCACCATGAATATAGCTTTATAAATAATGAAATGAAAAATAAATATTCCATGACAAAAAAATTAATTAAACACAAAAGAAGATTGTAATTCAGGAGTCAAGAGAAAAATATCTATGAGGATTATAAAAACAAATTGTAAAACAGAAGATTCTCTTTATCAGTAAGTACTTCCACAATTGTGTGAAAATTAAGCACACACGCTTACATAACCAATAGATCAAAAAGTAAATCACAAAAAAGACTTAAAATATAATTAGAGATTAATAAAAAACAAACCAAAATCAATGGGACACAGTATAAGCAGTTCTAAGGGAGAGATTTATATTTATAAATGTTAACATAAAAAAATAGAATATCATTCTAAAACTAAAGGAACTAGCAAAAGAAGAAAAACTAAATCCTAAGCTAGCAGAAGGAAATGATAAACATTATTCAAAAGATAAACAAAATAGAGAATAGAAAACTGAAACCAAATAATAAAAAGTCCAATGAAATTTAAC
>NW_007731614.1:93468-94164 GCF_000696425.1 Galeopterus variegatus | reverse complement strand
CGTTTTGATTATAGCCAGTCTAACTGGGGTGAGGTGGTATATGTAAAAGAGATTACCTCAATTTTAGTCTTGATCACAATACTGATTAGTGGTATTGTCTGTGACACGTTTTTTGAAATATACTTGTTTCAGATTCTATATCAGTGAAACATAAGAAAAAAGAAAAATAAGAACTTTTCACAAATTTTACTCAAAGTTTCAGTGAGAATGTATTTGTATTTTTATATATAATACATACTACATATATGTATATATGTATAACATATACATACACACCAAATGTTCTGTGGAATGTAAGAGATGCACATAAACTCATTTATACATTTTTTTTCTTGAAAGAAAAGGATAGTTTATTACTAGTGACAAGTAAGGAGAACACTGGTGACAACTCCCAAAGCAGTGTCTTGTTGAACACAATGGAAGGTCGGTTCTTATTTTGAAAAATTATACATATTCATCAAGGAAAATACATCATCACATACAGGGGTGGGGAAAGTTTGGCACAGTCTGTGTACATGCTTCTTCATAAGTCCCATGTCATGGTAATGAAGTCTTAACATCTACCTGGTTGGGAAATTTAGTATTTAAATGAACAAAGTTCACCGTAAGTTTACATCATACCCCTTCGGCTGGCTGAAATTTTTAAAAATTTATTTATTAATATTATTCTTTTTTTACATTCTACAATTTTTTTTT
>NW_007731614.1:87964-92917 GCF_000696425.1 Galeopterus variegatus | reverse complement strand
GGGCCGGCGCTACATTCTACAATATTGTTGCTAAACAGTTGGGGGGAGGGGGAGAGGGGAAAAGGGAGAGAAATAGTGTGAGAGGAGGAAAAAGGGGGGGTTGTCAAGGATGTGGCATCCCCCTCATTCCAGCAGGGGAGACCAGGGGGCTTCCAGCAGCAACTCAGTCATTCATGGGCTGGATGCAGATGTCTGGGTGGATGTGGCTGAAGCCCTCAGCCCCCCACCGCTCCAACTTGGGGGCTCACGGTGTTTCTGTTGGGGGCTTGGGTGATCATCACTGGGCTGGTTGCAGATGTTGGGGGGTGTTACTGAGGCTCTCAGACCCCCAGCACCCAAGTTCCGGATCCCGGGGCATTTCTGGCAGTGGGTTAGTGGTCATTACCGGGCTTGGTGCACACATTGTGAGGTGTGGCTGAAGCCCTTGGGCCCCCACCACCACAACTTGGGAGCCTGGGTTACTTCCTGCAGATTGGTGGTCATCTCTAAGCTGTTTTCAGATGTCAGAGAGGCATGGTTGAGGTCCTCAGCCCTCACCGTTTCAGCTCAGGAGCTGGGGTGCTTCCTGCGGTGGTTCAGTGGTCATCACAGGGATGGTTGTGGGTGTCAGGGGGAGTGGCTAAGGCCCTTGGCCCCCTACTGCCCAAGCTTGGGAGCTTGGGGGCACTTCCAGCAACTGATTGGTCATCACTGGGCTGGTTGCAGATGTTGGGGGTGCATGGCTGAGGCCCTTGGCCCCCACTGCCCTGGCTCAGGAGTCCAGGGCACATCCTGTGACAGCTTGGTGGTCCTTGCTAGGCTGGATATGGTCATTAGGGGTGTGTGACTGAGGCCCATGGCCCTCCCTCACCCCTGGTTTGGGAGCCCAGAGAGCTTCTGGTCTTCCTAGTTTTTATAGGTGTTTCTTGGTGGTGTTAGACCTTGACTAATTAATATCAAACTTTGTCTCTAATCTGTGGGTATTTTGTTCTTTCTTTCAATCTGTGTGGATTGTTCACTGTTCCCACCTCTTGAACTCTGCAATGGAACTAACTTTTTGTCCTTTGTTTACTTTTAAAATGGGGGAACTTCCTAAGGAGATCAGCACTTGAGTCCTGTGGTTGAGATAAATTGCTGCTTTGCTGCTGATTCCCTGGTGAAGCCTTTTTGTGCATCTCAGGTTTTAATTGTTGACCTTGTAGGTACTTCCAGGTCTTCTGAGGTCAGATACACCTGGGTTATGTAAAAACTCCAGTCTGGAGCTGAGTCTTTTCAGCAAACTGCACCCCCTGCAATTCTATATTCCTGACCATTCTCCACTGAATGGTCATGTGCTGATTGGAGGGCAGATCTCTTGTTCATACTGACCATAGTGTTCCCTCTGTGTGTCCATCTCCCCCACTGCCTGCACTCCAAACACTTCCCATGAAGCGGGCCATGTGCTGGTCCCTTGCAATGACTCACTGGCCTCTGAGTGGCTCCTTTTTTTCAGTTGTTGTGGTTCCTCCCTCCTACGTGGGTCCATGGGAACCTGATTAGAGGTCTTGCTGGCCTGGGGACCACCAAGGCCCTCTTCTCTTCCACCACCTCCAAGCAACTTCATCCAAAGGGCACAGCTGCAGCTTTTGCCAGCTCTTGCTCCATGTGCTCACCAGCTCCAGCCTTGAAGTGGACGGGGCTCAAAACAGAGTTGTCCTTTCTTTCTCTCATTGTGGCTTCTCCTGCCTTCACAAACTTCATAGGTCTCTCCTCCTATTCCCTGAGCTCCAGCAGCCCCAGCTTGGCTGTCGTTGCTTTTTAATAGTTGTAAATTGGTTGATTTGTGGGAGAGAGTGATGCTGGGGACCATCTGTTCCACCATCTTGACCAGAAGCCCACTCATACATTTGATAGATAAAATTTTATTATCAATGAAAAAATTTGCTATTTATTTTTAACATTGGTTAAGACTTTGATACATATTGAATTTAACAATAAAACAGGATTTAAAAAAATCGTGAGAAGAATACCTGAAAAGCGCATCAAAGATAAATATTAGCTTCTTTAGATCTCTTAATTGCAATCTTAATTCAAAGTCTAGAGGGGTTTCATCAACAGAAAACCTTCATCCACCCCCCTAACAGGCATGGTAAAACCAGGGACGATGTCAATTTCTTGCTTCTCTTTATGCACTTATCCTAGCTACACTCTGTTTGCCTATCTGGATGAGGCTTACAGCATCATCTGATGGTGGTTAAAACACACAGGTAGATCTATTGCAGGAGCAAATGGGTAACGAATGTCATTGGCTTGTTCTGCTTCTGACACCTTCTATTATTGTGTAACACCTTCTTGACATTATTTCCTCAATTTTTTCTCTATCATACATTTTTATAGAGAAAAGCAAATGTGTTTTTTGTTTTGAATCTTATTACGTAACACTTATTTACTGTAACATGTTAGAAAATTGATTTACAATTTCAAATTATTTATGGAGAAAAGAATATACACTCTTCCTAAGTTATTGAGTGATGTGATTGTCTTCTGAGAATGAAACTTTGCCAGGAAAGAGCAACTGATTTTAAATTGAAGGTGAGTATTCCCAAGAGTTAGAACACCAAAATAAGTGTCTCAATCATATTTATGTTTCTCTGACGAAATTGAAAATAGGTGGCCTAAAACTCAAATTGTAGACTGCAAATGGAGGGCTTTCTCCCCAAAAGAACTAAGGCAAATTTACAGGCTATGGCTCCCACACCTGGGTTAAGGCACAAAACCTCTCAAGTTAACTATATGGTGTTAAGCAGGTATCCTGATACCTTGAATTTTTTAATCTGCAAAAGACATTAAGAGTAAGTACCTCATAAGCCTTTGGGGAAGAATAAATATGGTAAACTATTAAAACAATTGCTGGGATGCTGTCAGCTTCAAATAAAGATTTGACATTACTTTACCACCGCTATTAATGTTTCCCCAAGTTAAATATGTACTAAGTTATTTACAGAAAACTTGGGCAATTTGATACAGAAGAGTATCAATAAACAGAAAGGCCAGTTGCTATGACCATGTTCTTTCACCTGTCTGGTGTCCCAAGTAGGCTGTTCAGTGTAGCTTGATGACAGTGAACCCCATTTACAAAAGTACATCAGAGCTTTGTCCAGTGACCACCTGCCCTCCTGATCTTCCTTCATTCACTCAGCAAGTAGCTTCCAGATCTACTTGCATGCTGGTCATTGTGATGGCCCTTGCTTCACATTAACCGCAATTACACACTAGGTCAGCCAGTGTATTTTTTCAATGATTGAATGGTTTTTAAATATCACAGTTTGGTTTTGATCTGCCAGTGGGGATAGAAATTGATAGAAAGATTGTATTTTTAATGTGGTGTGTCCACATTTGTTGAATTATTTATATTAAGTCATTAAATCCATTTGCATTGGGAATGCTAATAAATTGAATGTCATAATTATTCATTGGAATTATTAAAAGACCATAATATTTTTGCATATATAAATATATAAATACATGTTCTTTGTAAGTATTTATTGACATACATAAAAATACACACACATTTGTATATTACACTAAACAAGTTGTCTGAGATTAAAGAAATTACCAAATCCAAATTCTTAACTATAAAACTGGAAAGCTGAAGCAATATGTTTCCTATCAATCTTATATCAAAGACAATAATAGTAACAACCATCTCTTTAATAGATTCTCCAAACAATTAGTATAGATACTAACTATTTAAAACAACATGTTTACTGTTTATAACATTACCAGTTCTTTGTACTACTCTTATTTATGCTAGTTTTTTTGCCAACTTTAAATTAATTCCAAATAAAGAGTTAAAATATCTGTCTTTCCTCTCCCGGCCTTTTTCAGAGTTGCATTCTCTGTTTGGTGACACTGTAAGTGATGCAATATCTTAGAAAACATGCTCATTTTAATGTAAATATTCACTGCTGAAACAATACAGTCATTTGATCACCCTTATTGAAAGCTATCATTTCCCATGTGGTCCATTCATAAAGGCATCTACTGAAGATTAATTGTATTCGCCATGTGGTAGGTTTTGGATCTAGAATGGCATAAGGAACTGTGGGAAATATTTTTGGCCTGGAGTGGAAGAAGGATTTAGGAAAGGTTACCAGCAGGAGCTGATGGTGAAGAATCAGTCCCTTGGGATTCCCCTTCCCTTCTGGGGACATCCCTGACTTGTGTGGGTCTGAGTGCTCACTGCTATAGGATTGCCAATCCCACCCACCAAACAGAAATTAAAGGAAAGGCTTTTTATTCAGAAGACATCAACCAGGAGACAGAGGGTAAAGTCCCAGCTGCCTCCCCAATCAACTGATGGTTGGGGGTTACATATGTGGATGTATTGGAGGAGACAGGGTGTCTTCAAGTGTGATAGACAGCTATTTCCTGCTTTGAGAGATGTGTCAGGTGAGACAGTATGTCTGATTTTGAAACAATCTTAGTTAATCATTAAGGCCTAGCTATAAAGGGCGAACAAAGTTCTATAGTGTATACACAAGTGGGGAGGGGGTTCTATGTTTGCAGTGACATCTGAGTTTTCTTTTTTCTTAAAGTTTATTTTTTAACTGTACGTGTTTATGGAGTAAAGTGTGTTATTTCAACGCAGTCATATATTGTATAAGGATCCATTCTGGGTAGTTAGCCAACCTATCACTGGAACATTTATTATTTCTTTGTGGTAATAACGCTCAAGATCCTCTTTCCTAGATATTTTGAAATATGTGATACACTGTTATTAGCTATAATCACCCTAGAACACAATACATCCTTCCTGTATAGCTGTAACTTTGTAACTAGTAACCAATTTATTCCATTTCCCCCTCTCCCTTCCCCTTCAAGGCCTCTGATAACCACCATTCTACTCTCCACTGTGAGAATCTTTTTTTTTTTTTACATTTTACATTTGAGTGAGATTATGTTGTATTTGTCTTTCTGTGCCTGTCTTACTTC
>NW_007731614.1:84985-87480 GCF_000696425.1 Galeopterus variegatus | reverse complement strand
CACCCTAGAACACAATACATCCTTCCTGTATAGCTGTAACTTTGTAACTAGTAACCAATTTTTTCCATTTCCCCCTCTCCCTTCCCCTTCAAGGCCTCTGATAACCACCATTCTACTCTCCACTGTGAGAATCTTTTTTTTTTTATTTACATTTTACATTTGAGTGAGATTATGTTGTATTTGTCTTTCTGTGCCTGTCTTACTTCACTTAACATAATGGTCTACAGTTCCTTCAATGTTGCTGCAAATGACAGAATTTTATTCTGTTTTTATAAATGAATAATATTTCATTGTGTGTATATGCCATATTTCTTTATCCATTTGCATGCCGAGGGACACTGAAGTTGATTCCATCTCTTGGCTATTGTGAATAATGCTGCAGTGAATATGGGAGTAGAGGTGTCTCTTCATTTTACTGATTTCATTTTCTTTGGATATATACATAATAATGGGATTGTTAGATCATCAGGTAGGTCTATTTTCGATTTTTTGAGAAATCTCCATGCTGTTTTTCATAATGGCCATACTAATTTCCAATCCAACCAACAGTGTATGAGAGTTCCCTTTTCCCTACATTATTGCCAGCATTTCTGTCTGTTGTTGTTAATAGTCATTCTAATGGGAGTTAGATGATATTTCAGTGTGGTTTTAATTTGCATTTTCCTGATGATTAGTGATATGAGCATTTTTCACAAACCTGCTGGCCATTTGTAGTTTTCAACTGAGAAATGTCTGTTCAGGTCTTTGTCTCATTTTTAAAATCAGATTATTTATGTTTTAGCTGGTGAGTTGTCTGAGCTCCTTATATGTACTGAATATTAGCCCCTTGAGAGATGCATAGTTTGCACTTTCTCTTATTTTGTAGGTTGTCTCTTTATTATTGGTTTTAGTTTGTTTTTGCTGCATAGAAACTTTTTAGCTTGATGTAATCCCATTTGTCTATTTTTCCTTTTGTTGTCTGTGCCTTTGAAGACTTATTCAAAAAAGCCTCACACAGTCCAATTTTATGAAACCATTTACCTGTTTTCTTCTATTAATTTCATGGGTTTTGGTCTTAAATTTAAGTCTTTATTTTGAGTTGATTTTTGTATAGGGTAAGAGACAGGGGTCTAGTTTCTTTCTTCTGCATGTGGATTCAGTTTTCTCAGTGTCACTTATTGAAGAGTCTATTCTTTCCCCAATATATATTGTTGGCCCCTTTGTCAAAAATCAGTTGGCTGTAAATGAGTAAATTTATTCATGGATTCTCTATTCTGTTCTATTGGTCTATGTGTCTGTTCTATGCCAGTACCAAGATGTATTGGTTACTATAGTTTCATAGTATATTTTGAAGTCAGGTAGTGTGATACAACCAGCTCTGTTCTTTTTGTTCAAGATTGCTTTGGCTATGAAGGGTCTTTTGTGGTTTCATACAAACTTTAGGATCATTTTGTCCATTTCTGCAATGAATGACATTAAATTTTGAAAAAGATTTCATGTAATCTGTAGAATGCTTTGGGTAATGAAGACATTTTAATGATATTANGTCTTTTGTGGTTTCATACAAACTTTAGGATCATTTTGTCCATTTCTGCAATGAATGACATTAAATTTTGAAAAAGATTTCATGTAATCTGTAGAATGCTTTGGGTAATGAAGACATTTTAATGATATTAGTTCTTAAAACCCATGAACAGGGGATATCCTTTAATTTATTTGTGTCTTTTTAAATTTCTTTCATAAATGTTTCATAGTTTCTTTGGAGAGATATTTTAGCTTCTTGGTTAAATTTACTCCTAGGTACCTTATTTTTTCAGTAGATATTATGAATGAGATTATTTCTTGATTTCTTTTTCAGAAAGCTTGTTATTGGAGTATAGGAACACTACTAATTTTTGTACATTGATTTTGTATCCTGAAATTTTATTGAATTAATGTATTAGTTCTAGAAGTAATTTAAGCCACCCTGACCCACCAAGGTGAACCCAGCAGAACCATGCAGCACAGGTGACTCCTCCCCCATCCTTGGACCCAGAAGGGAGTGCCAGCCCATGTGGCTCAACCAGCTGAGATGAGTCAAACAGAACCACATGGCACAGGCAACCCCTAATCTCCGCTTGAACCCACAGGTGAGCCCAGCAGAATGGTGTGGTGCTGCAGTTTCATTCTTTGACCACAGATTCTGGAAAAGGACCCAAAGTTGGTCCGCCACCATACCTACGGTCAATCAAAAACAATTCACCACCACAGTAGCAACCAGAGCCATTCTACAACCAACCTCAGTGTAATAGAAGAAGCACACCCTCTACAAAATAACCAAACATCAATGAAAAACTACCAGAACTACAAATAAAGAAGAAGAAATGATACCACTGAAAGAATACAGTAATGCTCCAAAGTCAGACCCCAAGAAACAGGGAACACTTGAAATGTCTAAAAAAGAATTCTGAGCAAGGATCTTAAGAAAACTTAAAGAAATAAAGGAAGACTCAATTAGAGAACACAATGAAACAAGA
>NW_007731614.1:83067-84113 GCF_000696425.1 Galeopterus variegatus | reverse complement strand
TAAGGGAGTCATTCATCCAGAATCTGAATAATGGTGACCATTATCACAAAGACACAAGAAAAAGCAAAACCCACTGATGAAACAAAAATGCGAGCAAGAAAGAGAAAGAAGCTAAATCATCCCACCTTGAATTTCCAAACATTGAAGAAGAAAAAAAAAGGGGGGAAATGATGAACAGATATGCAAACCATCTAAACAAGAAGCAATTAAGTGACAGGCATTAAGCAACACTTCTCAATATCTACTCTAAATGTGAATGGACTAAACTCCTCATTCAAAAGACACAGACTGACTTATTGGATTAAAAACCTAGACCCAAGTATATGCTGTCTTCAAGAGACCCACTTCACCTGCAGACACATGCATAGACTAAAAGTTAAGGGATGGAAAAAGATATACCATGCAAATGGAAACCAAAATGAGCAGAAGTACCTATTCTTTTTTTTCTTTTTTTTTAGGATAACTGGTAAGGGGATCTTAACCCCTGACTTGGTGTTGTTAGCACCACGCTCTCCCAAGTGAGCTAACCAGCCATCCCTATATAGGGATCTGAACCCATGACTTTGGTGTTATTAGCACCACATTCTCCCAAGTGAGCCATGGGCTAGCCCTCACAGTAGCCATTCTTAGATAAAATAGACGTTAAATCAAAAAACACAAAAAGGGACAAAGAAGGCCACTATATAATGATAAAGGGATCTATCCAGCTAGAAGACATAACAATCATAAACATGTATGCACCCAATACTGGAGCACCCAGATATATAAAGCAAACAGTCTTAGACCTAAAGAAAGAAATGGGACCTAATACATTAAATAGTGGGTGATCTGAACACCCCACTGTCAGATGGGATAGATCTTCCAGGCAGCAAATCAACAAAGAGACACAGAATTGATGCTACACCTTAGACCAACTTGACCTGGCAGATATATACAGAAAATTTCACCCAACAACTAAAGAATATACTTTCTGCTCATCAGCTCTTGGAACATTCTCCAGGATAGATCACATATTTGGTCACAAATCTAGTCTCAGCAAATTTTTT
>NW_007731614.1:72327-82144 GCF_000696425.1 Galeopterus variegatus | reverse complement strand
TAACACTATGCCTCAAAGAACTTGAAAAACAACAATCCAAACCTAAAGGTGGTAGACAAGAGGAAATAATTAAGGTCAGAGCAGAAGTAACTGAAATAGAGACCCAGAGAACAACAGAAAAAAAATCTAAAAAAGCAAAGCATTGGTTTTCTGAGAAGATAAATGAAATAGACAAACCATTAGCTAGGTTAAGAGAAAAAAGAAGAGAGAAGACCCAAATAACAAAAATCAGAAATGAAAAGGGAGACATTACAACTGATAGCACAGAAATAAAAAGAATCATTACAGACATAAACAACTGTATAACACAATTATAAAAATCTGGAAGATATGGATAAGTTTTGAGACACATACAAACTACTAAGACTGAACAAAGAGGAGTTTAAAAACTTGAACAGACCAATAAAAACAAAGGAGATTGAGGTGGTGATTAGCAATCTTCCAACAAAAAAATCTGAGTCTGGATGGTTTTGCAGCTTAATTCTATCAAACTTTTAAAGAAGAGTTAACACCAGTTCTTCTCAAACTATTCCAGACAATTGAAACAGAAGCTCCTCTCCCAAACTCATTCTATTTGGCCGACATAACTCTGATACCAAAACCAGTTAAAGACACAATGAAAAAAGAAAATTACAGGCCAATAACCTTGATGAACCTACATGCTAAAATCCTCAACAAATATTACCAATCAGAATACAGCAACATATTAAGAAAATAATACACTATGATCAATTGGGATTCATCCTAGGGATGCAAGGATGGTTCAGCATATGAAAGTGAATAAATGTGATACATCACATCAACAGTTTCAAGGAAAAAGACCATATGATTATCTCAATAGATGCTGAAAAAGCATTTGGCAAAATTCAACATCACTTCCTGATAAAGACTCTCAACAAATTAGGTATAGAAGGAAAATATCTCAACACAATAAAAGACATTTATGACAAGTGCACCACGAGTATCATTCTGAATGGGAAAAACTGCAGGCCTATCCCTTAAGAACAGGAACCAGACAAGGATGTCCACTCTCACCACTTCTGTTTAACATAGTACTGAGGTACTAGCCAGAGGAATCAGGGAAGAGAGAGAAATAAAGGGAATCCAGATTGGAAGAGATGAAGTCAAACTGTCTTTGTTTTCAGATGACACAATACTATACATAGAAAAACCTAAAGACTATCAAAAAACTCCTAGAGCTGGTTAATAACTTCGGTAACATTGCAGGATACAAAATAAATGCCAAAAACATCAGTTGCATTTATGTACTCAAATAGTGATTTAACAGAAAGAGAAATAAAGAAAGTAAGCCCATTCACAATTGACACACACACACACACACACACACACACACCAATAAAACACCTATGGATCAATTTAACCAAGAGGTGAAAGACCTCTACAATGAGAACTACAAACCACTTAAAGAAAGGAAAGAAGACACAAAAAGATGTACAGATAGTCCGTGCTCTTGAATTGGAAGAACTAACATTGTGAAAATGTCTATACTATCTGAAGCGATCTACAGATTCAGTGCAATCCTCCTCAAAAACCAATGACATTCTTCACAGAAATGGAAAAAAATATCTTAGCTATCATATGGAACAACAAAAGACCCCAAATAACCAAAGCAATCCTGAGCAAAAATAAATAAATAAAACTGGAGGCATAACCCTACCCAATTTCAAATTATACTATAAAGCTATTGTAACCAAAACAGCATTCTACTGCTATAAAAACAGATGTTCAGAAAAGTGGAGTAGAATTGAGAGCACAGAAATCACCCCTCAGGCTTACAGCCATCTGATATCAAACAAAGGCAACAAACATCTACACTGGGAAAAAGACTGTCTCTGTAACAAGTGGTGCTGGGAAAACTGGATATACATATGCCGAACAATGAAACTAGATATGCACTTCTCACCATACATTAAAATCAGCTCAGAATAGATTAAAAACTTAAGCATAAGACCTGAAACTGCAAGACTACTGATGGAAAATACAGATGAAACACTTCAGGAATTAAGTCTGCGCACAGGCTTTATGAACATGAGCCCAAAAGCACAAGCAGCAAAAGAAAAAACAAACAAATGGGACTATATCTATCAAAAGAAAAGCTTCTGCCCAGCAAAGGAAAAAAATCAACAGAGTGAAATGACAACCTATCAAGTGGGAGTAAATTTTTTTTTTAAAGATAACTGGTAAGGGGATCTCAACCCTTGGCTTGGTGTTGTCAGCACCACACTCAGCCAGTGAGCTAACTGGCTATCCCTATATAGGATCTGAACCTGTGGCCTTGGTGTTATCAGCACTGCACTCTCCCAAATGAGCCATGGGCCGACCTGAGTGGGAGTAAACTTTTGCTAACTATGTGCCGACAAAGGATTAATATCCTAATACACAAAGAACTCAAGCAATTATACAGTAAGCAAACATATAGCCCAATTTAAAAATGGGCAAAGGACCTGAATAGACATTTTTCAAAGGAAGATATACAAATGGCCAACAGGTACATGAAAAACTGCTCGGCATCACTAGTCATCAGAGAAATGCAAATTAAACCTACATTGAAATACCACCTCACCCCAGTTAAACTGGCCATAATCAAGAAGACTGTAAATAACAAATGCTGATGGGGGTATGGAGAGAAGGGAACACTACTATTCTTTTGGTAGGACTGCAAATTAGTATAACTACTATGGAGAACAGTATGGAGGTTTCTCAAACAACTACAGATAGATCTTCCATACTATCCAGCAATCCCACTTCTGGGTATATACCCAGAGGAATGGAAATAATTATGTTGAAGAGTTACCTGCACTCCCATGTTCATCACAGCTCTATTTTCAATAGCCAAGACATGGAAACAATGCAATTGTCTATCAATGGATGATTGGATAATGAAATTATGGTGTTCCATGGTGTCATGGAATACTACTCTGCCATAAAAAAGAATGAAATCCTCCCATTTGCAACAACATGGATGAGCATGGAGAAACTTATGTTGAGTAAAATAAGCCAAGCACAGAGGGATAAATACCACATCTACTCACTCACATATGGGAGCTAAGAGAGAAAGAAGGGAGGAAGGAAAGAAAGACCACAGTAGTGTGTTGGTCTGGCAGAGGGAGAGAACATTCCTTGGGCTACAAAGTGGAGCAGGGACGTAAGGGGGAGAGGAGAGAATTGTGTGGGGGCACAGGGTACAAAAAGAGCTTCTGGTAATGGGTATGCCACCAATATGTAACCTGTCCTTACATCATGGGCATGAGGGACGACAATCAATTTTGTATCTCATGAATGTTCATAATAAAAATAAATAATAAATAAATAAATGAAATTTAAAAAACCAAAATCAATTGCAATAAATAAACTTTGTTTAAAAAATGTAATTTAAGTGATTTTTTAAGGATTTTTTGTACATATAATCACATAATCTGCAAATAGTGATAGTTTGACTTCCTCCTTTCCAATTTGGGTGCCATTTATTTCTTTCTCATAGCTTATTGCTCTGGGAAGTACTTCCAGTTTTATGTTGAATAGGAGTGGGCAAAGTGAACATCCTTGCCTTGATCCAGCTTTTAGAGAAAAACTCTTCAACTTTTGTTCTGTCAGTATATTAGCTTTGAGTTCATCACATATGGCCTTTACTGCATTGAGGTACATTTCTTCTATACCTAATTTGTTGAGAGTTTTTATTGAGAAGTGATGTTAAATTTTATCAAATGCTTTTTCTGCATCTATAGAAATATAATATGGATTTTGTCTTTTATTATGATGATGAGATATATCATGTTTATTTATTTGCATGTGTTGAACCATCCTTGTACCCTTAGGATGAATTTCACTTGATCATGGTCAATGAAGTTTTTAATGTTTTGTTGTTTTCTGTTTGCTGGTATTTTGTTCAGTATTTTTCATCGACAAGGGTGCTACAAAAAGTTTATGGAAAGATTTGACCTATCTTTCATTTTAATTATTTAATAAACTTAAGTATCCTGGTATGTTCAATAGGAATATTGTTCTGTTTGTTTTGTATGTTGTGCACTTTTCAAGTTTTGTTATCGAGGGTAATTTGGGGCTCAGAATAAGTTTGGAGATATTCCTTTCTCTAATGTTTAGGAAGAGTTTGAGAAGAATTAGTATCAGTTCTTTAAATGTTTGGTGGAATTTAGCAGTGAAGACATCAGGTCCTGGGCATTTTTTGATGGGAGACTTTTTATTATTACTTCAATATTATTACCATTATTTGTCTATTTAGGTTTCTATTTCTTCATTATTTAACCATGGCAAGTTGTACGTTTCCCAGGATTTAACTATTTTTCCTAGATTTTGCAGTTTTTTGGCATATAGTTGTTTATAATAATCTCCTGTGATCCTTCATATTTCTGTGATATCAACTGTAATGTGTCCTTTTTTATTTCTGATTTTTAAAAATTCTTTTTCCTATTTTTTTGTCTCATTAAATGTTTATCAATTGTGTTTCTTTTCAAAAAACCAAAACTTTGCTTCACTGATTTTTTTTTTTAATTTCCAATTCTTTTATTTCTTCTCTAATCTTTGTTATTTCTCTCTTCCTACTAATTTTGGATTTGGTTGTTTTTGTTTTTCTAATTCCTTGAGATGTAACATTAGATTATTTATTTTAAGTCTCTGTGTTTTTATTTGATATAGGTGTTTATTGATCTAAACTTTCTTATTATAACTGCTTTTCTTTATCTCATAGGTTCTGGTATGTTTTGTCTTAATTTTTGATTGTTTTTAGAAAGGTTTTAATTTCCTTTTTAACTTTTTTTTTAACCTATTTGCTGTTTACTATCAAGTTGTTTAATTTCCATGTATTTGTGTAGTTTCCGATGTTCCTCCTATTGTTGATTTCTAGCTTTATTTTGCTGTGTTCAGAAAATCCAGTTGTTATTATTTCAATTTTTCCAATTTGTTAAGACTGCTTTGTTACCTAACATATGATCTATTCTAAAGAACATTCCATTTGTTGCTGAGAAAAATGTGTATTCTGCAAGTGTTGAAAGTAAAGTTCTGTAAATGTCTCTTAGGTCCATGTGATCTAGAGTACAGTTTAACTCTTATGTTTCTTCATTGATTTTCTGTCTGCGTGATACATCTTTGCTCAAAGTGAGGTGTTGAAGTCCCTAACTATTATTGTATTGGTGTCTAATTATGTCATTAGATCCAATAATATTTTCTTTATATATCTAGGTGCTTTGATGTTGGGTGCATATATATAATATTTATATATGTGTATGTCTGTGTGTGTATTGCTGAATTATTCTCTTTCTTATTATATAGTAAACTTCTTTTTGGTTATTTTTGTTTGTTTGTTTTTGCTGTTCTTGACTTAAATCTATAATGATAGTGTCTTATCTTTCAGATTGAGGAACTCCCCCTTTAGCATTTCTCATATGGCAAGCCTGGTGTCGAGGAATTCCAACAGCTTTTGTTTGTCTACAAAAATCTTTATTACTCCCTCATATTTGAAGATGAGTTTGCTTGGTTATTATTTTTGGTTGACTGTCTTTTTCTCTTAAGCATTTTGAATATATCATGGTGAATATATTGAACTCTTATTATACATATGTTATTTCACATGATGGTGTCCTATAATTTTTGTAGGTCTACTTAATTTTTTCTTATTTTTTCTTCTCACTTCCTGATTTGTTAATTTTATTTGTTCTGTCATTGAGCTCACTGATTATTTCCTTTGTTTGATCTAGTCTGCTGTTAGAGTCATTTACTGAGTTTTTTGTGTTTTTTTTTGTTGCTTTAGTTTAGATAATGTGTTATTTCTAAAACTTATATTTTTTTAATTGATTCTATTTCTTTGTTTACTTTCTCATCCTGCTCCTGGATTGTCTTCCAAATATTCTTTAATTTGCTATTTGTTTTTTATCTTGTTATTCCCTGTACTTCTTCAAGATAATTATTTTTAATTATCTGTCAAACATTTCATAAATCTGCAAATGTCCTGGGTCCATTACTGAAGATTTGTTTCTTTTGGTAGTTTAATATTTTTTAAAAAAAATTAGGATCATTGTAACTTTACATCAATGTCTGTGCGTTTGAGGAGACACCCCCATCTTCCAGATTTTGCAGGTGTTCTTTTGGTGGTTTTAGAGTGCCATAATTCAGTTGTTCACCCTTTAGTCACTTCTGGGTTAAGGGAAGACTCCACAGGCACACCTGAGTTTTGTGAAAACTTTGGCTCCTGACTGTTTCTTTTCTGCAGATTATACCTTCTGAGGCATGGCACCTGCCAGTCTCCTATATGTGGTGCCTATGCTGACTGGAATGCAGAGCAGCTACCTAGAGTCCACTTCCGTGCAACCCTGTGGTTCAGCCTTCCTGGCACTTCAACTGATTCCTGTGTTGCATGTCATGAGTATGCTTCCCATGAAGATTTCCAGACCAATGGGCAAATTAAACACCAACCTTGTAATCCTTCCTCTCATCTCAGAAACCATAGGTTCCATGAATTTTGTGTGTGGCACTATGCCAGCCCAGGGGATGGGATTGAGCTTTCTGAACTAATCTTTTCTCCTGCCAGTCACATTCTCACTTCCACAGTCTCAGAGGACATCTCCACCTCTTCCCCTGCATTCTGGTAAACTTAAGATGGCAATTTTGTGCTTGAATTTGTGCTGGAATTATAGTTATTTTCTTATGTGTGGGAGTCATGCTGGGGATTGCTTAGTTCACCATTTTGGTAACATCACTCTTCTGAGCTGAGTTTTGAGTATGTAATTTATTAGACAAACAAGGAGAGGTAGGGTATCAATGATTCAATCTTTTGTTTGTTCAGTAAATATTCCTTAAGCTATATTACATCTAAAAACGATTAAACTTTGAATACTGCATGACTACTGTCTCCAGAAATTTGAAGTAGAAGTTGGAATTATATATGCAAGTACATGTCATAAAGTATATGATGCTTTGATGCACATGTGGAAAAGGCACAGCTCAGTCATACCTGTGATATGTGTATTCATTTAAGCAAAAGTCGCCGAGAGCAGACCTTGAAGCTCAGTGTCAAGTGGTGACTAGATGTTACCTTCAGATAACTACAGGAAGTTAGGGGAAAAGAGGGACATGCTTAAGACACAATGGAAGGGAGATGGCAAAGTAAGAGCAAAAGTCTGATGGTCGGCCAACCAGCAGTGGTAAATTTTCCAATGATGCCTCATTTTCTGCTTTGTTTTACATATTTATTTCTTGCCTGTGACCCAGATTTTTAAAATCAGTAGGAAATGATCATACTTGAATTTTAGAAAGGTTACTTTAGTAATAATCAATTGGAGATGTGCAACCTGGTGGCAGTGAGACCATATGAGTGAGTATGGTTAACTAAATGGTGTTGAACTAAGAGGAATAAATCACACCTTAATGCAAGGAAGAACATTAGAGGGAAAAGATATATGTATGGGGTATGTGCAGGTATGCAGGGCTTTGTTGAACCTGTCAAATATAACCAAAGACCCGGTTGAATATTTATCATTTTCCAATTTGCTATGGATAACTTATGAAAAATAAGTTGGTTTCAAATGTGCAGATTCTATTTTTCTCTTGACATCCTTAATTATTTCATGAATGTAAAATAAGGATCCTGCAGTATTTTTAAAAGATATTGTACATTTTCCAATGCTTTTGCTGCAGTCAAACTAAATGATAAACTATGTACATTCTTTAACTTTAAGAGAATTGACATGAGTTACGTATCACCCCTCAATTTCTCTGGACCATAATGATAAAGACATTGATGGTTCCATTTATAACACCCTAGAAATGGGAGCAAAACAAAACAAAATGTTGCATGAGACCATTATCTTCCAAAAATGACTTTTAAAAAAATATGGTTTTGGAGCATTGAACTATGATTCTAGATAATATGTTCAAAACACATTTTTAAAGTTGTATTTTATTTTTAACTGATAATAATTGTACATATTTGTGGGGTACAATGTGATGTTTTGGTACATGTATACAATGTGTAATAATCAAATTAGGGTAATTAGCAAATCCATCACCTCAAACATTTATCAGTTCTAAAGAACTGGTGAGAACATTTAAAATTCTCTCTTCTAGTTATTTTGACATATATATTATATTGTTGAAAACTATAGTCACCCTACTGTTCCTTTCTGGTTTATGAACCTTGACTCTTTCTCCCTTTTTCCTTGTCTGATGCTGAAGATGAAGGACACTTCAAGCCAGTTGCACAGCACCACAAAGAGAAATGAGAAATACCAAAATGTTTGAGTTGCTACTTGAAACAACCTAACATAAAGTGCCAGTTGACCCAGGAACATCCACACAATATTCTGCCTAAGGGAGAAATACATGCTTTTTATTATGTTAAACCTCTGAGGTATAAAGTTTTTCAGATATAGTGGCTACATTAATTTAGTTAATAATAAAAGAATTTGAGTGGTAAAGGTTGACTGTAAATATGAAAACCATGAGGCAGGATCAGGGTTGAAGAACACGCAAAATTCCATGTACCTAAAGTGGAAGAGGACGGATGTGGTAGAAACAAGACTGAGTGCTCAATGGGGCCAAATTATTTATGGGACCTGGATAAGAAGTTGAGACCCTCTGTAAAATGAAAAGTATTGGGGAGGAGTTTAGACGGAGAAATAATTTTTTAAAGGTTTATTCAAATTTGTGTGTGGAGAATAAAGGGATAAAAGGATAGGGGAAATGATGTGAGTTAGGAAGGTAATGGGGTGGCAAAGTGACTGATTTCCGGTCATATTTTGACTACAAAGGAGCAAAATTTGGTAACGGATTAGAACTGGGTTGTAAAAAAAAAAAATAAAGAAGTAAAGTATGACTTCAAGTTTGATTGATCAAAGATATCAGAAAAATGAAGTTTCATTTTCTGAAATGGGGAAGACTGAGGAAATCACACAGGAGAAGGTAAATTGAGAGTTCAATACTCTTGTACTTTCACACTCTACGAATATAGCCAGGAAGAGTTACTGAAGAGTGAAAACTTGATATTTAAGCCTGAAATACAGGGAAGAGGAGAGGGATAAAGGTGTCCATTTGGCATTTTTCAGAATACACATGCAGCATTTACATCCAGGATCCTGGATGTGGTCACCATGGAGTGAAAGCCTGGAAGAGGAGACACCTGAGCAGAAAGAGCTGAGCAATCAAAAGGAACGAGGTCAGTAAGGTTACTGCTCTAATTTTTTAAAAATCAATTTTATGTTACTGGTTCTTACATAAAATAAAATTGTTACACAGAAAATTCAAATGTTAATTTTTATTTACTCAAAAAATAGTTTAGGCACATAGGTTTTGAATTTTCTATTCTAATTGTTACCTGTTGAATAATATGTGATTTCTATAAATGCATCTATGTTGGGTTGACTATCAGAGCATTCATTTTAAAGTGGTACTATTTTTGCATACAAAACTAAAAGTGAATGGCACGGTAATGTGATAACTCTATCTTTAACTTTTTGAGGAACTGCTGAACTTTTCACAGTGGTCAAACCATTTTGCATTCCCCTCAGCAGTGAAAAGTGGTACAGTTTCTTCACATTCTCACTAGCACTTTTATTGTTTAATGGGTAAGAAGTTTTACAACTTGTAATGATGGAAATGTTTTGGAACTAGAGGTTGTGGTTGCCCAACATTGGAAATGTATGAGATACTGATGAATTGTTCACTTTAAAGTGGTTAATTTCACTTTATGTAAACTTCACCTGAATAAATTATTTTAAGTGATACTTTTTGTTTGGCCCACTATGAGACAAATTTATTTCTACAAAGTGTGTTATCTCATAGGAACATG
>NW_007731614.1:70951-71712 GCF_000696425.1 Galeopterus variegatus | reverse complement strand
ATGAGATACTGATGAATTGTTCACTTTAAAGTGGTTAATTTCACTTTATGTAAACTTCACCTGAATAAATTATTTTAAGTGATACTTTTTGTTTGGCCCACTATGAGACAAATTTATTTCTACAAAGTGTGTTATCTCATAGGAACATGCAAAATCCTGAGAAAATAATTCCAAATAATTCACAATGATTTTACAGCTTGTTCCTAGAAGCCACTTTCTGTAAATTCATATCTCTTTCAATATTTCTTATTTTAAAACATGATTATAAGTTTTATTTTAGGCTGGGAGGAAATGTTCTATTTAAAGTTGTATTTCAAGTTCTTTCTTTCTAATTTACTAAATTGTCTTTGTCTTTAATTGACTTTTGGGGTTTTTTTAGCTTTCTGCTTTTCTACTTATATTTATTGTTTATTAATGAAAGCTTTGAAGGGTGCGCATGTTTTCCTGAGCATAATTTTGGCTCCCTTTTGATAGGAGTAAGTACCATTTTTTTTTGGTTTTATTAATTATAAGTTCTCTCTATAAATTTGATTTTTTTAAAAAAGCATGTTAAATGTGCTTCAGAAAATGTCTATAGTTGATCTGCAAATTCAAAAGTGTTTAAAAATCATTTAGAGTTCCTACTATATAAAAATTTGAAAGATAATTTTAAAAGATTGTGTCAGCACTCACTATATTCAGTCAATTTTTTAAAGCTTACTTTTGTTTTGTTTTGTCTATCAGAATGATTATTCAACTTAGGCTAATTACTTCAAAACATA
>NW_007731614.1:68051-69194 GCF_000696425.1 Galeopterus variegatus | reverse complement strand
GGGTTGCGATCCCATTGCCGGTCCCTGGTGCGGGCGCGACACCGAGGGTTGCAATCCCGTTGCTGGTCAGTAAAAAAGACAAAAAGGAAAAAAAAAAGTTCCTATTTTTTTTATTTTTATCTCTTAATTCCATTTTTCCGTGAACTTCTTGAAGTTCCCTCATGTGTGTATATGTGTGTGTGTGTGCATTAAATTTTGCAATCGGAATAAAAAGAACAACTGGCATTGAAGTGTGGAGGGGGATGCCTAACCCTTGGTATACAAATAACTACTGATTATAACAGATTTGTGGGGGTGTAGGGGTCACATCCTACTAGCTCACCTACATTGATCGTAGTGAAGCTTTCCAATTGACGGACACATTTGTTGCTTCCTCGTATTAAAGTGAAACATTTCCCATTTTCTTCAAATTCTCTAAAATGAATTGCTGCATTAAAAAGGAAAGCAATATTAGGTGACGTATTTGAGTTTTTCTATTCTTTTGAGGTAAGCATTTATTGCAATAAACTTCCCTCTTAGTACTGCTTTTTCAGTGTCCACAAGTTTTGGTATAATGTGTCCTTATTTATATTAGATTCAAGAAATTTATTTACTTGCTTACTTATTTATTTATTTATTTATTATGGATATTCATGAGATACAAAGCTAGTTGTCACTCCTCATGTCCATGATATGAAGGCCAGATTCCTACTGGAAGCATATCCATTAACAGAAATTGCATGTGTACCTCAAATCCCCCACCCAGTTATCCCCAATCTCCTTCCCTCTCCTCCTTTCCCTCCCACTCGACTTTGTAGCCCAAGGAATGTTCTCTCCATCTGAAAGACCAATGCACTACTCTGGTCTTTTTTTCCTTCCTTCTTTCTCTCTTATCTCCCAAATATGAGTGAGCACATGCAGTATTTGTCCCTCTGTGCTTTGCTTGTTTCATTCAATATAAGTTTCTCCACATTCATCCATGTTGTTGCAAATGGTAGCATTTCATTATTTTTATCCAGAGCAGATTTCCATGGTGTATATAGAAATTTTTTGATTTCCTGTTAATTTCTTCTTTGACCCATAGGTCATTCAGTAGCATTTTGTTCAATTTCCACCTATTTGTATAGTTCCCAAAGTTTCACTTGTTATTAATTTCTAGTTGTA
>NW_007731614.1:66062-66749 GCF_000696425.1 Galeopterus variegatus | reverse complement strand
ACAAATTCAATGCAATCCCTATCAAAATCCAATGACATTTTTCTTAGAAATGGAATAAACTATCCAGATATTTATATGGAATAACAAAAGACCATGCATAGCCAAAGCAATTCTAAGCAAATAAATAAATAAATAAAATAAAGCTGGAGGCATAACACTTCCTGACTTTAAACTATACTACAAAGCTATAATAACCAAAACAGTATGGTACTGACATAAAAACAGACAAACTGATCAATGGAATAGAACAGAGAATCCAGAAGTCAACCCACACACCTACAGCAATCTGATCTTTGACAAAGGCATGAAGCCTATAAACTGGGGAAGAGACTGCCTCTTCAGGAAATGGTGCTGAGATAACTGGATATCCACATGCAGGAGAATGAAACTAAACCCATACCTCTCACCATATACTAAAATCAATTCAAAATGGATTAAATAATTAAATATGCACCCTGGAACAATACAACTTCTTAAAGAAAACAAAGGAGAAACACTTCAGGAAGTAGGACTGGGCACAGACTTCATGAATATGACCTCAAAAGCATGGGCAAGTAAAGGAAAAATAAACAAATGGGATTATATCAAACTAAAAAGCTTCAGCACAGCAAAAGAAACATTTAACAGAGTTAAAAGACAGCCAACAGAATGGGAAAAAATATTTGCAAAATATACATCCGACAAAGT
>NW_007731614.1:64036-65062 GCF_000696425.1 Galeopterus variegatus | reverse complement strand
AATATACATCTGACAAAGGATTAATATCCAGAATATACAAGGAACTGAAACAACTTTACAACAAAAAAACAAGTAACCCAATTAAAAAACGGGTAAAAAAGCCCAATAGGCATTTCTCAAAGGAAGATGTATGAATGGCCAACAAACACATGAAAAAATGCTCAACATCACTCAGCATTCAGGAAATGCAAATCAAAACCACACTGAGATACCATCTCACCCCAGTTAGGATGGCTAATATCCAAAAGACTGTTAATGATAAATGCTGGAGAGGTTGCAGAGAAAACAGAACTCTCATACACTGTTGACAGGACTGCAAAATGGTGCAGCCTCTATAGAAAATGGTATGGAAGTTCCTCAAACAATTGCAGAGAGATCTACCATATGACCCAGCTTTCCCACTGCTGGAAATATAACCAAAGGAATGGAAATCATCAAGTTGAAGGTATACCTTTTCCCCAATGTTCACTNGACTTTATTTTTGACCTAACATGTAGTCTATCCTGCAGAATGTTCCATGTCCTGATGAGAAGAAAGTATTTTCTTTACTTGTTGGATGAAATGTTCTGCAGATGTGTGCCAAATACAATTGGTCTAAAGAGTAATTTAAATCCTATGTTTCACCCCATCCTCAGCTTGGCCAAGTGCATGCTGACAAGAGAGGTACCTCCTTGGAGAGGACCAAGATCCACAGAGACCACGTATCCCATGGCATCAGCATGTGACAGAGCAGGTGGGCCTTGCCACCATTGGATCCCATCCCAGCCCGGCCAAGTACATGCTGACCAGAGAGGGACTGCCCTGGAGAGGCCCAAATCCAGTGGAGACCACACATCAAAGGCACCAGCAGGTGACCGAGCAGACACTGAGGCAGCTGTGCCAAGTTGGTAGCCCTGACAAATTGGCAGCCCTGGCAATAAACTAGCCAGACAATAGTAAATCAGGAAATCATTGTGAAAATGTCCATACTACCCAAAGTGATATACAAATTCAATGCAATCCCTATCAAAATCCAATGACATTTTT
>NW_007731614.1:59264-63052 GCF_000696425.1 Galeopterus variegatus | reverse complement strand
CTATTTACAATAGCTAAGAGTTGGAAGCAGCCCAAATGTCCATCATCAGATGAGTGGATATTGAAAATGTGGTATATCTACACAGTGGAATACTACTCTGCCATAACAAAGAATGAAATACTGCCATTCGCAACAACATGTATGTACTTAGAGAAAGTTATATTAAGTGAAATGAGTCAGGCACAGAAAGAGAAATATTACATGTTCTCACTTATTTGTGGGAGCTAAAAATTAATAAATAAATAAATACACAAATAAACTGTAGGGTGGGAGGGAAGAAGACACACAATTACAATTCCTTGAAGTTGATATGATAAGCAAACAGATATGAGGTCGTTCTGAGGGAGCAGGGAGAGGGAGGAGGGAGAGAGGTTTTGGTAACGGGCCACAATAATCAACAACATTGTATATTGACAAAATAAAATAAAATATTTTTTAAAATCCTGTGTTTCTCTGTTGATTTGTTACCTAGATGATCTGTCCATTGTTGAGATTTAGGTGCTGAAGTCCCCTACTATTACTGTATTGGGGTCTATCTCTTTTTATGTCTAATATTATTTGCTTTATAGTATATATATATATATATATATATATATATATATATATGGGTGATCCAACATTAAGGGCATATATAAGTGTTATGTTTTCTTGCTGGATATATACCTTTTTCATTATATAATGATCTCATTTTATGGTTTTTGGTTTAAAGTCTATTTTATCTGATATAAGAAAAGCTACTCCTTCTCATTTTTGGTTTCCATTTATGTGGTTGTTTGGTTTTTCCATCCCTTCACTATTACTCTGTGTAAGTCTTTACAGGTGACATGAGCTTCCTATAGGCAGCATATAGTTGGGTCTAGTTTTTTTTTAGTCCAGTCAATAAGTCCATGTCTTTTAAGGAGGGAATTTAATCCACTTACTTATAGGGTTGTTATTAAAAGATATTGTCTTTTTCCTGGCATTTTATTGATGGTTGTTTTGTTGTTTCACATATCTTTTGTTCCTTTGTTTCCTTTGTATTAGCCTTTGGAGTTCATTGAATTTTCCAGTTGGTAAGATACTTTCTTTCTCTTTCGCACTTGCATATCTGCTTTACCAGTGGGTTTTGTTCTTTCTTGTGTATTCATGGTGGTAATTATATTTTTTAGATTCCCAATGCAGGATTCCCTTGAGGATTTTTTGTAGGGATGGTTGTGTGGTGGTGGACTCCTACAGTTTTTGCTTGTCTTGGAAATACAATTATTTATCCTTCATTTCTGAAGCCTAACCTTTTATGTATATATGAAGGTTAGTTCTAGGTGTCAATTTCATTAGATTAAGGAATGCCAAGAAATGTGGTAAAGCTATCTTTTTAGGTGTGTCTGTGAAGGTTTTTCCAGCAGAGATTAGTATGAGAGCCTGAGTGCTCTGGGTAGAAAAGTCCTTCCCTCAATGTGGGTGGGACCCATCCAGTCTGCTAGGCACCTGGAGAGAACAAAAGACAGAGAAAAAGGTGAAGCTCTTTTTCTATCTACTGTAGTTGGGATATGCTCTCTTCTCCTTTCTGTGGACATAAGAGCTCAAGACTCTTCACCTTTGGGTTCCAGGACTTACACCAAGGACACCACTGGTTTCTCTGGCTTTGAGGCCTTCAGACTTGGAATGAGCAATGCTATTGGCATCCAATTTGCAGATGGCCTATCAAGGGACTTTTCTTCAAAATTGCTTGAACTAGTTCCCCTAATAAATCCCCTGTCATATATTTATAACATATCCTATTGATCCTGTCTCTCTGGAGAACCTTGGTTAATACAGGATAGCATTCGTGGCTGGCAGTTTATTTTTTTTTTTTTCTTCTTCTTTTAGTACTTTCAATATATCATCTCGTTCTCTTCTGGAATGTAGAGTTTCTAATGAGAAAACTGATTTTAGTCTTGTGAGTACTCCCTTATACATGACTTGATGCTTATCTCTTGCTGTTTTTAGGATTCTGTCTTTGTCTTTGAGTTTTGCCAGCCTGACTATAGTCTGTCTCAGGGAGGACCTTTCTGGATTGAGTTTGTTTGGGGATTTTTGAGCCTCTTGTACTTGAAAGCCTGTATCTCTCCCAATAGCTGGAATGTTTTTCCCTATTATTTAATTGAATACATTTTCAATGCCTTTTCCTTTCTCCTCCTCTTCCAAAATACCCATTATTTGGATGTTTATGTGTTCAAGGTTGTCCAATAACTCTTGCAGGTATTCTTCATTTTTTAAATTTTCTTTCTGTCTCTCTCTCTTTTTTTTTGTCATGCTACGTTATTTTTTAAATAACATCTTGAAGATCAGAAATTCTTACTTCTGCCTGCTGTATTCTGCTACTTAAGTTCTCAGTTGTATTTTTTTTTTAATTTTTGAATGAATTCTTCAGGAGATCTGCAACATTCTTTTATAAGGTGTCTATTTCTTTGTAAATTTCCTCCTTCATATCCTGGAATGTTTTTCTCATTTTGTTTTGTCATTTATCTGAGTCTTCTTGTATCTCATTAAGATTCCATCAGATTATTGCTCAGAATTCCTTTTGAGTCATTTCCAGGGTTTCAGCTGTTTGGGTTCTGGTTCTTGAGAATTCTTGTATTACTTTGCTGTCGTATTTTCTTCCTTCCTTTCTTTGTTTTTCTTTCTTTTTTGTATTTCTAGTGTTCCTACTTTGATTTTTAGTCATCTGGTAGAGCAATTGCTTCTTTTATTACTCTGAAGTGGCTTTTGAGGAAAGAGACTCCTACAGATGTATTTTACATCTGGCTAGGGTGTTTTAGTTTTGGTTCTGCGTAGACACAGTTGTGTAGTCTCCTTATGGCTCCTTGGGCCATATTCAATGTCAGACTTATGTGTTAGTGCATTCATGGCCTAGGCATGGGGAAACTTAGTGGTTCCTTGCTCAAGTAAGTGACATGGCATTGGATCATCAAGGACATGAGTGGGCACTTGAGTTCTTAGAAGTGTTTGGGTGCTCTATCACTTCTTGGCTGAGATGGGTGACCTGGGCAGACTTGTTAGCACTTCAACTAGTGTCTGATGACCCTATTAGGTACACTGGGATATGCTGGAGCTCCTCAGCTTAAGTGGGTGATCCTTCCTCTTTCTTGCAAGCAGAAGCTACTCCGGGATCCTTGCTTCTCCTGGTTGGGGGATGGGTTGATGGTGGCTAGGAATTTCCTTCTGTACTCTAATGGCTATCCTGATTTTCAGCACTCACTGTTGGATCCATGCATGTCCCTCACCTGGTCAGAACATTCATGTGGGCTGTGAAAGTAGTTTTCACCCTTAGGTGCATGACCATGGAAGCAGAGTAATTCCCTCTGTGGATTGATGAAATAAAATAACAAACAATTCGATCCCAAAATTTGTAGACATAAGGAAATTATTAAGGTCAGAACAAACCTAGATGAAATAGAGACAAAAACAAAATACAAAAATTGATGAAATAGAAAGTTGGTTTGGGGGGAAGATAAATGAAGTAGACAATCTATTAGCTAGATCAACTAAAAAAGAAGAGAGAAGGCCTAAGTAACAAAAATCAGAAATGATAAAAGAGACATTAAAACTGATACCACAGAAATATGAAGAATCATTAGAGACTATTATAAAAAACTGCACTCCAACAAATATAAAACCTGGAGGAAGTGGACAAATTTCTGAACACATAAAAACTATCAAGACTGGGCCGGCCCGGTGGCGCACTGGAGAGTGTGCCACTTGGGAGTGAAGCGGCGCTCCCGCCGAGGGTTCGGATCCCACGTGGAGACCGGTTCCCGCTCACTGGCTGA
>NW_007731614.1:56517-58612 GCF_000696425.1 Galeopterus variegatus | reverse complement strand
CCAATAGCTACTCAAAGAAATAAAATATCTCAGAGTAAATTTAATCAAGATGTGAAAGGTATCTACAATGAGAACTACAAATCACTGCTGAAAGAAACTAAAGAGGATCGAAAAGGATGGAAAGACATTCCATGTTCATGAATTGGAAGAATTAACATGAAAATTTCCGTACTACCCAAAGTGTTCTACTGATTCAAGGCATTCCCAATCAAAATACCAATTACATTCTTCAGAGAAATAGGAAAAAAAAATCCTATCATCCATATGGAACAACAAAAGACCCCTAATGGCCAAAACAATCTTGAGCAAAAATAAATACATAAATCCAGAGGCGTTTTACTACCTGACTTCAAAATATACTAAAATAGTATTGTAATCCAAACGGCATGGTAGTGGTATAAAAACAGACACACAGACCCATGGTCCCAAACAGAATCTGGAAGTCAGTCCATGTGCTACACCCAACTGATCTTTCACAAAGGCATGAAGAACACACATTGAGTAAAGGACAGCCTCTTTAATAAATGTTGCTGGGAAAACTGGACATCCATGTGTAGAAATATGAAATTAAACCCAAACAGTTCACCATATACCAAAATCAGATCACAATAGATTAAAGACTTAAATATAAGACGTGAAACTTTAAAACTCTTAGAAGAAAACACACAGGAAACACACCAGGATGTAGGACAAGGCAAAGCCTTTATAAATAAGACCTGAAAAGCACAGACAACAAAAGAAAAAGTAAACAAATGGGATTGTAAGCAACTAAAAAACTTCACAACAAAGGAAACCATCAACAGAACGAAAAGACAACCTACAGAATGGGAGAAAATATTTGCAAGCTATGCACCCAACAAGGGGTTAAAATCCAGAATATGCGAGGAACTCAAACAAATTAACATTAATAAAGCAAGCCATTTGAAAAACGGGTAAAGGGGCTGAATAATTTTTTCTCAAAGGAAGTCATTCAAATGGCCAACAGGCAATGAAAAAATATTCAACATACTAATCATCAGGGAAATGCAAATCAAAACCACATTGAGATAAATCATCCCAGTTAGAGATTGGCTGTTATCAAAAAGACAGAATAAAAAATACTGGTGAGGATGCAGAGAAAGAAAAACACTTCTACACTGTTGTGGGTCTATAAATTAGTGCAGCCATTATGAAAAACAGTGTGNTGGCTTCACTAGCAAATTCTACCAAATATTTAAATAGGAATTAATGCCAATTTTCCTCAAATTCTCTCAATTAATCAAAACAGACACCATTCTCCCAAACTCATTCTATGGGGCCAGCATCACCCTGATACCCAAATCAGACAAAAATGCAACAAGAAAAGAAAACTACAGGCCAATATCTTTGATAAATGTACATGCAAATATCCTCAACAAAATATTAGCAAACAGAATACAGCAGTACATCAAAAAGGCTGCACATCATAATCAAGTGGGATTCATTGCAGGGATGCAAGGATGGCTCAACATATGCAAATCAATAAATGTGATACAATACATCAACAAAACTAAGGACAAAAACCATATGATTATCTCAATGGACACATAAAAAGCACTTGACAAAATTCTATATCCCTTCATGATAAAGCCTTTCAGTAAATTATATATAGAAGGAAAGTATCTCAACACAATAAAAGCCATATACAACAAAACCACTACCAATATTATCCTGAATGGGGTGAAGCTAAATGCTTTTGCTTTAAGAACAGGAATAAGACAAGGGTGCCCAATCTCACCCTGCTATTTAATATAGTGTTGGAAGTATTAGCCAGAACAGTCAGGCAAGAGAAAGAAAGAAAGGGCATCCAGTTTGAAAAAGATGAAGTCAAACTGTCCCTTTTTGCAGATGACATGACCCTATATAGAAAAATCTAAAGACTCTACCAAAAATCTCTTATTAGAGTTCATAAACAAATTCAGTAAAGTTTCAGGATAGAAAATCCATATTCAAAAATAGGTAGCATTTTTATACTCCAACAATGAGCTAGCAGAAAAAGAAATAAAGAAAGCAAACCCAATAGCTACTCAAAGAAATAAAATATCTCAGAGTAAATTTAATCAAGATGTGAAAGGTA
>NW_007731614.1:53044-55093 GCF_000696425.1 Galeopterus variegatus | reverse complement strand
CAAAGGAATGGAAATCATCATGTCGAAAAGATGCCTGTACTGCCATGTTTATTACAGCTCTATTTTCAATAGCCAAGGTATGAAACAGACCAATATGTACATCAACAGATTACTGGATGAGTAAAATGTGGTACATACACAGAACAGAGTTACTCAGCCATAAAAATGAATGAAATTCTGCCATTCACATCAACATATATGGGTTTGGAGAAAATTATGTTAAATAAAATAAGGCGGATACAGAATCATCATTCATTGTACACAAATACCAATAGTCAACTCTGTATCCTACAAATATACAAAATCAATTATGTTTCAATAATAAAAATAAAGAATAAAGAAAGAAAGAAGAACAATCACAATAATATGTTATACTTTCAAAAGGAGGGACAGAACCGTGGTTACTGGAGGTGAAAATGGGGAGAGAGAGGGGACTTAGCAAGAAATTGGTTAAGGGCCACAAAGAATGAGTACATTTTGTAATGATGAAAATACTGCTTATCCTGATTTGATCATAACTTATTGCACACAGGTATTGATATCAATTCTATACCCCATAAATATGTATAATGAATTATGTTTCAATAAAAAATAAATAAATAAAACAAAGGCTTATTTTTCGAAATAAAAGTGGTATGTTCTTCATAAAATGAGAACCTTCAATGTAGGATAAAGTACTTTTTCATTAACTTGATTTCTGATCATGTGCCCTAAATGGTTCGATGGCAATATTTTCCATAAATTGGATTTTTATGTTTATCAAACTACTCAGCAAAAATTGCCTAATACATTTTCTTAGTAGGCTTCTCAGAGCTTTTCCTGTACTGTGGATTATAAAAAGTTTTTCAGTGTCATTTAGTTAATGCATGATGTTTAATGGGAAGCTGCTATTAATGGAAGAGAGAAATGAAGGGGTTTGAGCTCATGATTGTTAAAGTGAATTTAAAAACCTCATGAAAATTTCTTTTTCTTTCATTTTGGAATTTTCACAGTGTTACTAATTTGCCCTCTGTGGGGAAAAAAAGACATAGGAGTCTGCTGATGAAACATCCATTAAACAGTTGGTCTTAAGCTGGTAATTAAAAGAAAACAAACAAACAAGAAAAACCTGGAGACAAGACAGCCCAGCGTTTCAGAGCATATTCTTTGCTTCCATTGTGACATTTTGAGTAAAGTTTTCAGCACCACCTGGATATCAGTTTAATTGATACCTCCACTCCCCAGATGCTTAAAGGAAGTTTTCTACATGAGAAATCTTAGGATGGTTGTGATGTCATTCTCTGGGTTATTTAAATTCTCCTCTACTTGGTTACCTGGTTTTGCATGCCCCAAAGTGCATGTGGTGTGGAAGACATGTGGAGACAGAAAACAGGAAGACCAAGTGAGTTTCCTAACTCTTTAGTTTCTAAAGTCTTATCTCTTATGAAGTTCCTTCACTAATTTTTTTTTCAATCTATAAATTATTCACTGTCATCAACTTCTGTCTGTGTTCTCAGAGTAAGAAAACCATGTGGGTCTTTCAGATGATGCATTTGGGTGAGATAATAATGGGTAAGCAAGGTTATTTATTTGAGATAAATTTAATTCAGATATTTTGTGCATGTTCAGTTCCCCACAACTTGATAGTTTGTGAATCTGAAGCACAGGAACTTAGGTAAGATGAGAAAATAATTAAGTTGAATAAGATTGGAAAGTAGGAATTTTGGTAGAGGTATGAGTAATTAGAATTTTTTTACCTTAAGAAGATTCGATTGGAAATAAATGAAACACAATTCAGGAAGCCAGAGGCAGATTATTTTGACTTAATAGAATAAAGCAAAAACTAGACAAAATCCTTGTTGTCAAATCTAAAAACATAGTTTACTAGAGAGCTATTCTGAGCACTGCCAAAGTATTCATTTAGCACACCTGGAGATATATTTTTCAGGTAGAAGTGGAATATTTACAATTAATGGTGTCAACAAACACAAATAATCATGGAAACATTCAGGGAAGACTGCAAATCTTCTGGTGCTTCATACAGAAAATATCCAAACATCACTTTCTTAC
>NW_007731614.1:51735-52651 GCF_000696425.1 Galeopterus variegatus | reverse complement strand
AGGGAAGACTGCAAATCTTCTGGTGCTTCATACAGAAAATATCCAAACATCACTTTCTTACGCTAGTGTTTAGACTGGAAATAACCATATAATAAATCACCTTGCCAGCATTGTGATATAGCTAATCACTATTTTGAGAACTGATTTTATTTATTGCCCCATTTTGGATACATCAAGAGGCAGTATTTGGAAGACACAATACTTTTGTGATGGCTATGAATGTAGGTTTGTCAGATGTTGTCAGCCAGGCTCTGTTAAAAACACAGGCATAACAAACCCTTTGAAGTCAGAAGGGACCAAATGGTCTACAGGCTCCCACTGCCTTTCTGATTTCTGTCACTGTCTTGCTTTCTTGTCCACAGACCAGTTTTATTCACACTTGAGTGGTCTTCTAGTTAGCCATTTGCTACAATGTGATGTCATAGAAAATGCTAAAGCAAACACTTGCCTCTTTTGTGCTCTCATGTATTAGTTCAAGTTGGGAAACGATGAAGTATAGGAGTCATTAAGTTCTAAGAGTAATCAGTTGATGTATAGGCCACCTGATATGAGAGTACTTTGAAAAGTTTGCAGAAAAATTTAATAAAGGTAATAACAAATCTTTCCATAAACTTTTATATGTAAGACTCTGCTAATGTCTTTGAGCATGACTCTACCCTCAAATAGCTCACACTGTATTTGAGAAGCAGAAACACACGGAAAATTAAAACAAGAGGCAGATTGACACGAATTGTAGAAACAAGTTGAAGACATGCCATGAGGGCAGGGACAACAGGGCAACCTGGGGTTCTCCCAGGTAGGATGTCAGAGAGCATCCCAGAGAGACTGAAGGTATCTTTATTGAACTCTGATCATTACCAGAATCTAGTCTATTTTATTTAAAAAGACATGAAATATAAAGGTCCTAGTATTTGGC
>NW_007731614.1:50889-51148 GCF_000696425.1 Galeopterus variegatus | reverse complement strand
AAATAGAACAATTCTTTGTTAAACAGATACAAATGTATAAAAGTTTTCTTAAAGAAATGTATTTATTTCTTGTAGATGTTTTTGAGCTACTTGTCTAAAGATTTTAAGTTTAAAAGTTTTACTCCTTACCTCCAAGTTGCAATTTTGTTGTCTCCACGTACATACATACTGTGACATCCATCTTTCCCACTTATCTGAAGTCTCGTCTTAAACTTATGTGCAACATTTACATATATGTTATATTTTTATGAGATTTTTT
>NW_007731614.1:48253-49366 GCF_000696425.1 Galeopterus variegatus | reverse complement strand
ATTCTTCCAAATGTAAAGGCTTTATTTAATATTTTCTTAGCAATTTGAGTACAGTAAATGTGTGTGTGCATTTTATCTATGTGTGTATGCATAATGTGTTTACATGCACAAATATACATAATATATATTTTAAAATCATCTTTATCATCAAAATTGCCAACTATACTAATATAACTTTGAAGTAGCATCCCATACTTGCAAATATTTTGGTACTCTTCTCATATCTGTGGTTAGATCATTTTTGTCAGTTTTAACAATAGTATATGTCATTTTTTCCCCCAACTATCATTGGCACGGCCAAAAGTAAGTCTATTTTGTTTCAGTTTTAAATAATGAATTAAATATCCAGTATACTTATATTACAAACCACAAATATCTACTTAAATATTTTATATTCCCTGATTCTTATTTAAATTTGTTTTGTGGATATTTTTCTAACTTATTTGGTTGAATCTTTATTTGCATCACATATTTTTTATAGCAATTGTATTATTGAGCGCTATAAAATTTTGCCTGGATACATCTTTGACTATATCCTGTAGGTTTTCATACATATTTTATTTAATGCATGTTTGAGCTTCCATTTGGCCTAAGTAGTATTTTAGGCATATGTTTAAGTTTTTCAAAATCTGTGATTTAGATTCTCTTACTTAAATTTGTTATTATTAATTTAGAGTTCTAATATATTTTAGTGAAAAAAGACTATTCTCTGGAGACCAACTGAATATAGTAAGCACATAAAGCATTTTTGATTAAAATTCAGATTACAAAATTATTGTCTTTGCTCCATTTTTATATTGTCAAAAATTATATCCTATATATGCTTGTCACTCGTTTTTGCATCTTTTAATTCTATATTTTTCATTTTGTACCTTTTCTGTTTAGAAGGGGTGTTTATCCCTCATTATGTTGCTGCTGTAATTAACAAGGTTGTTTTCTTTCTAATCTTATTAAATGCTTTTTAAAACTTTCTGTGCTGTTACTTTATATCTTTTTTATATTTTCCAGTTTAGAACACACATATGCACATATACACACATCCTTGTATACTATTTTAATACTAGCATCTCATTTTCTTAGTGCTTTTTCAAATTTTTTTATTCTTATATTTGT
>NW_007731614.1:46673-47711 GCF_000696425.1 Galeopterus variegatus | reverse complement strand
GTATCTTCAGCTCCTACAGCAATGTCTAGTGAAGAGGTGAATCACAATAAATAGTTGAATGAATAAATGAATAAGTAAAAGCTACTTTCTCGTACTTACTAATTTTTCATTCTATGTAAATGGAATCTGTTTTTATGTATATTATTAGCATTCCATTTTTAGACATTTATATATATAAAATACATACATTCACATATATATATATATTTGTTAAGAATTATTTTGACTTCTGTTTAATTTTGCAATTGTATTTACATTAATTTTAAACACGTATTTAAACTGAATTCACTGTTCACTATTGGCACTATTACATAGTTTATTCCCTATTCTTATTTCTTAGTTTTGTTTTATCTACACAAGCATTGACATGTGCCTTAGTGTTTATTCTCTCTAATGTATCTCAGAATGTCTTCCTGTTTAATTCACACATTATTGACAATTCATACTTATCTAATGATATTGACAATAACTTTCATTGAACACCTAGCATATTCTAGACACTAGTCTGAGAAATTAACGTGTACTAAATGATGTAGTCCTAGAAATTTTTGTTTTTCTTTTGTTGCAGAGAAAATGTAGAAATTGAAGCAAAAATAAGTTAAGTGATTGCCAGTGGTCACACATTTGGGTGGTGGAGAAAAGATGAAACCCAAGAAACTTCTGACTCTAGAGCCCTCACTTTTAACTCCACTATTGTACGTCTTCAGTTTAGACACTTCTTCACCTTTATTTGTAATTTATCATTACCAAGAAAATGTTTGTGGTGAATTGCATTCTGTTGTAGGTGACAGTATTTTCCCTTTCTTTTACCCTGTTTGCATGCTACTAGATGTTTTTACTTCAAGTAATTTGCCAGGACATACACAAGTGTAGGCATCTTTTTATTCAGTGAAACTTAGCTATGTACACAATATTTTTATTCTGCTCACAAAATTTTTCTTCTCTTTGATTTTTATTAATAATTCTCTTATGGGCCGGCCCGGTGGCGCACTGCTACAGTGTGCCGCTTGGGAGTGGGGCGGCGCTCCCGCCGAGGGT
>NW_007731614.1:39898-45986 GCF_000696425.1 Galeopterus variegatus | reverse complement strand
GACACTGAGGGTTGCGATCCATTGCCGGACACGAAAAAAGACAAAAAGGAAAAAATAAATAAATAAATAATTCTCTTACATTTGTTGAACCACTCTTTTTAAAAACATTGATTATTTATATTTTACTTTGGTATTCTCAGTGCTCCATATCAATCACTCTCTTTCTTATCATTTAATATCTGTCTTTCTGCATTCCTAAAGAGCTACTCAAGTTTTAATCTCCACACCTGTGGTACAATTTTATGTCATCAGCACTATTCTTTCTGCCTGTCTGGTAACTTTTCATCCTAGTACTATGTTTTTAATTATTATGGTTAAAGTGCACTAATCTGCGAATTTGTTTATCTCTCCTGAAGTGTCCTCTAGCCTCGTGGCCTATTCTTGTCCCATTTGGCATTGTTTTGGACCCTGTTAATCCTACAGGTCATCACTATGATCTCATTAGATGATGTGGCACCCTCTTCTGGAGGAGCACCATTGTAGAGGGAGAGGGGTCAGATTAAACCACCATCCCCTCTTTCCTCCTCACCACCTAATCCACTCAGCCTTTCCCTCACTGGTAAGCAAGACTTGTCCAGTTATGTTTGCATTTATGCTGAAAGATGAGGAAAAACTTAGAAGAGAAATGTTATATTCCTAGTAAGCTTGCATTTTTTCCTGAGTGCATATATTTCACACTTTCCTATATCAAATCTTTCACTGTGTTGAGAATGCTCCTCCAACCACCTCCCTTGTTGGTCTACCTGCAACACTCTACCCTCTTCTACACAATTGCATGAGAAAATCACTTCTTGGTTAGAAGAGGGTGAGAATGGGGAAAGCAAGCCCTGCACCAGAGTGGAAACTAGCGCCAAAAGGAACAGCCCATCTTTTTTCTGAGTGAGCCAATCTTTTTTTCACATCATCAAAACCTTGCGTATGTGATAGTCAAAGCTGAGGAAGCTTTTCCCAAATGAGGAATAACTAGTGTCCATCTTTCCCATTACCCAAGATTCTCAATTTCCAGTGTCATTAAGAGGTTGAGTCTTTTCTGAAGCTTCACGGGCATGTTGCGAGAAGTTTGAAAAAGGCTGCTTTAAGGAGTGTATAGACACCTGCAAATTATTTCTTATGTCCTAGTTGTTCATGCAATGTTGTTATCTAGTGTCTTACTCCTCAGTATTTAATCTGAGAGTAAAATTGGGAACTGACGGTCTTCTTCCTGCAATGAGTTTTTCCAGAAATTAGTCTTTCACAAGTCCCTACCTCTTACCTCTTACTTAAAATTTCCACTAATGACAATCATTTGCATGATCAGGAAGAATGTTCTGAGATTCTGTCGTTTTAAATAATTCAGAAGACAGTACACAACAGCAGTGGGCCTCCCATCCTGGAGCTCTGTCTGGAGTTCAACAGGTGATGTGTATTTTTCATTGTTTCCCATAGGTTGTGACTGTGGGATATACGCAAGTAGATGAGAAATAGAATATTGCCCTCAGCAACAATTTGTGAGCATCCTCAACACCAGAATTATCTCACAACCACAGCAGCTAATACTAGATTAGCATTTAAATTTACTTAGCTTGTTCCTCTGCATATATAATGCGATGTGAGATCATCACAACAAACAATAAGATTCCTATGAATCTTAATTATAGATCAGGGACCTAACTCTAAGGTTTTAAATAACATACTTTAGGACACACTGCTAGCTAATAATGGAGCCAGTCCGCTTCTGCGCACTTACTGCTACATCACCCGCCTCTTTGCATGGTATAGTATCTTAGTGCACACAACAATGTCCAAGAATTCAAAAATTATATTGGCTTTTAAAGAATGTTGAAACTAATAAGAAATATTTTAAAATGTATTTTCTTATTTTCATTTTATATTCAACATGTGAATATACCACCCACAGCATGGATGCCCCACCACTGTCTGAGGCCCTAGATTGTTTCCTGTTGCCCTTTGGTCTGCAATGTTCTTCAGATACTTCATTCAGTCACCATCTCGAGGGCATAGGACTGAGGAACTAAATCAGGAAGATTTTGAGAGTAAAAGGGGGTGGGACCAATTTTAAACCCCTATAAAGCCTTTAAAACCCACAAAAACATAACATCAAGAAAAAAGTCATCAGCTGAAATGTACAAAAGGGATACTACAAAACAAAGGTCAGAATGAGCACATGTTAAATGTTAAGCAAACTGTCTTAAGCTTTCAACTGCAACTCAGTTCTACTCATAATACTTAGAAAACAATTTTGATCTCCTTGTACTGGTCCACGTGCCTTAAGGAACTGACCACTGACACCTCTCTGTGCCCCTCACGCACATGCTCTTTCTGAACCTATTTTTCTTTCCTGACTATTCCCAGCTCCTTTATGCTTTAGGGAGGTTACATATGCGATTCATTCTGTAAGAACACCTGTTCTTCACAATCTTCACGATGCTGTTCTTTTGTCATCCCTCATGTCTGTGTTAAAGTTTCCCCCATAGCACTTATCANTAAATGTATTTTCTTATTTTCATTGTAAATTCAACATGTGAATATACCACCCACAGCATGGATGCCCCACCACTGTCTGAGGCCCTAGATTGTTTCCTGTTTCCCTTTGGTCTGCAATGTTCTTCAGATACTTCATTCAGTCACCATCTCGAGGGCATAGGACTGAAGGACTAAATCAGGAAGATTTTGAGAGTGAAGGGAGCTGGGACCAATGTTAAACCCCTATCGAGCCTTTAAGACCCACAAAAATGTAACATCAAGAAAAAAATCATCGGCTGAAATGTACAAAAGGGATACTACAAAACAAAGGTCAGAATGAGCACATGTTAAATGTTAAGCAAACTGTCTTAAGTTTTCAACTGCAACTCAGTTCTACTGATAATACTTAGAAAATAATTTTGATCTCCTTGTACTGGTCCACGTGCCTTAAGAAACTGACCACTGACACCTCTCTGTGCCCCTCACGCACATGCTCTTTCTGAACCTATTTTTCTTTCCTGACTATTCCCAGCTCCTTTATGCTTTAGGGAGGTTACATATGCGATTCATTCTGTAAGAACACCTGTTCTTCACAATCTTCACGATGCTGTTCTTTTGTCATCCCTCATGTCTGTGTTAAAGTTTCCCCCATAGCACTTATCAGCATTATCCAAGACCACGGTCCCTATTTGTTGCTTGCTTACTCTGTTTCTCCCATAGCTAGAGTGTGAGTTACATAAGGCAGATTCTCTTTTACTACGGCATACCCAGAGCTTAGAACACTGAACAGAAGTATCTCTGTATAAAGTTTTGGTGTGTGAATGAATGAAAAATCAGCAAATGAGTAGAGGAACAAATGATGGTCAATGATCATATGGGTGAAGTGATCCTATTCCCTGCAGTTCACCGCAGATTTCATCTGTGTCTACAACTTAATGGTCCTTTCTAAATGACATTGATCAGCTTTTAAATTATCACAAAAGTTGGAGTATTTGGTTATATGAGTTGATTGAATCAATTGCCTTGCAGTTGAACCCATATTTAAACAAATGGAGCTAACTCTAAGTGAAGAATCCTTTCTAACTCCCTTAATTTCAGCATTAGTTTCCAAATATCCATCATCTTCATTGCAAAGGAACTTAACTTTCAAACTGCTCTCCAACAAGATGAAACAGCCAAGAAAGAAGCAGCTGCACTTCCACCCACCAAAAAATGCTTGATATTATTTACATAAATAATTTCAATTTAATAATGCTTATACAGACTTTTATATAACCCTCGGCACAGTGTTGTCAGCACCACGCTCAGCCAGTGAGCGCACTGGCCATCCCTATCTAGGATCTGAACCCGTGGCCTTGGCACTCCCAGCACCGCACTCACCAGAGTGAGTCACAGGGCCAGCCCTATACAGGCATTTTTAAATGATTCATTTTTCTCTTTCATGGTTTCATTAACCCCATACTTCTCGTCTTATGCCTCCAGGTAAAACTCAACACCATGGATGGAAACAACAGGACGTTCTCCAGTGACTTTACTCTCATGGGGCTCTTCACTCACAATAAAGCCTCAGGATTCCTTTTCAGTGTCATTTGTGCCATCTTCTTCCTGGCTATGACAGCTAATGGGATCCTGATCTTCCTCATCCACACAGACCCTCACCTCCACACCCCCATGTACTTCCTCCTCAGCCATCTCTCCTTCATCGACATGATGTACATGTCCACCATCATGCCTAAGATGCTGGCTGATTATCTTGTGGGCAAGAGGACCATCTCCTTCATTGCATGTACAGCCCAGTACTTTCTCTACATGGGCTTTGTCGGGGCTGAATTCTTCCTGCTGGGCCTCAGCCATCTCTCCTTCATCGACATGATGTACATGTCCACCATCATGCCTAAGATGCTGAGTGATTTTCTTGTGGGCAAGAAGACCATCTCCTTCATTGCATGTACAGCCCAGTACTTTCTCTACATGGGCTTTGTCGGGGCTGAATTCTTCCTGCTGGGGCTCATGGCTTATGACCGTTATGTGGCCATCTGCCACCCTCTCCACTACACTCTCCTCATGAACCAGCGGGTCTGCTGGGTGATCTTGGCCGGCTCTTGGTTCGGTGGTGCTTTGGACAGTTTCCTCCTCACCCCCATCACCATGAGTCTCCCATTCTGTGCCTCCCACAAGATCGATCACTTTTTCTGTGAGGCACCCACCATGCTGAGGCTGGCCTGTGGTGACAAAGCCGCCTATGAAATGGTGATGTACCTTTGTTGTGTCTTAATGCTGCTCATCCCCTTCTCTGTGGTGATTGCATCCTATGCCCAGATCCTTATCACGGTGAGTCAGATGAAGTCGGTGGAAGGGAAGAAGAAGACCTTTGCCACCTGCTCGTCACACATGATGGTGGTGGCATTGTTCTATGGGGCTGCTTTATACACGTATATGCTTCCCCAATCCTACCACACTCCAATNCCTCGCTCAGCCAGTGAGCGGGAACTGGTCTGTATGTGGGATCCGAACCCTCGGCGGGAGCGCCTCCGCGCTTCCCAAGCGGCGCACTAGCACAGTGCGCCACCGGGCCGGCCCCAGTAATCACTTTTCAATGTCTTTTCCAATCCATTAGGATTATTAGACTTCTAGAATTCCTCTGCATATGTTAGTGCTGGCAGGGATTTTCTATCAACCTTTTTCTTCCAAAAGAATAGTGAACAGCACATTTTTCCTTCTCCACAAGGCTAGGTTTTGAATTAGGTGATATCATATAAATTAAGAAGAAAAAAACAGCTTTTCATTTGAAAGTCAGAGTTGGAAAAACCTTTGTAAATGACTTAGTATCATTTCTCTTGAGCAAGCTGAGACCTGCAGAAAAATTTTTGGCCTAAACCATAGACCCAGTACTAAAAACTGGGACCATATGCCAGGCCCGTTGGCCCACCTCTGTATGCATGGTAACCTGCCAGGCTTTGTGCTGTCACCAGTTTGACAAAATCCAGGCTGGATTCAGTGGTGTTCTGCTCACAGACACTGGTGAAGGTAGGTGAACTAAACACAGCCACTCCTCCTGTTTCAGGAAAAAAAGGTGCTGTGTGTTAGACAAAATCTTTAGCCAAATGGAGCATTTCACCTTGGAACACTGTAGTTAAATGCTGCTATCTATTTGGACAGGATTATCAGTTGCAAACCAGTGTCAGTCTTGTGGAGGCTCTCTATCCGGAGGATCTCTGTTGGTCTCTCGCCACCGCCTCGTTACCGGGGACCAAAAACACAGGGCGGGAGGAGGGATCCCGGACCAGCCGGCGATAACCTCCTGTGGGGCTGAGCGGGATGGTGAGCGCTTCGGCCTGGGGGCAAAGAAAGAGACACAGAGCCTGGAGAGCGGTCAAAGCCGGAACTCTGTTTATTGCAAGGGGACAGGAGCTTATATAGAGAGGACAGGGTGGGGGAGCCGTCACCCAATCAGGGGCGGCCACGCCGTGGAGGGACGGGAGAAAGTAGGGCAGGAAAAAAGTGCAGAGTCATAGAACCCCGGAAAAGGGAGTAGTTAGGTACGTGCACTTTGGCCCACATGAAATGGCAGCGGCGAGCTTGCGGCTTGCACGCAACATGGCTGCCGCCCTGCCCCCGCCAAGAA
>NW_007731614.1:35296-38898 GCF_000696425.1 Galeopterus variegatus | reverse complement strand
AAGAAAGCGGAAGTAGATAGAGAGAGCAGGAAGGGACGGCTGCCCAATCAGGGGCGGCCACGCCGCGGAGGGACAGGAGAAAGTAGGGCGGGAAAAAAGTGCAGAGTCATAGAACCCCGGAAAAGGGAGTAGTTAGGTACGTGCGCTTTGGCCCACATGAAATGGCGGCGGCGAGCTTGCGGCTTGCACGCAACATGGCTGCCGCCCTGCCCCCGCCAAGAAGCAGACATTAGATATGGGAAAATCCCTTATGGCGAAAATGCACCGTAATATGGCCCAACAGATCTCTTCTCCTTCAATCTTGTCAGACTGGCTTGGAGAACACCATATGCCCGATTATAACAAGGAGATTTTCACCCCTGAAGATGTTGAGATACAAGAAACACAATACATCAAAAGAGAGGGAAGAGACTGATTCATGAGAACTGGGCATCACTTTCAGCTCTACATAAAGACCATGTGAAATTCTGTCAATTGTGGGATATTTCTGATGCACAGTTACCTCTTCTACACAATTTGAGTTAATATGTTTTTCTTGTAAGATTTTACAGATAAACTAACATGATAAATGCAATAAAACTTTGTAACTACTAGTTGTTATTTTAGCTATTCTTAAAAGTAATTTCCTTTCTTGTTCATGATATTCTTTTTTTAAAAAAAATTTCTCCCATTTCTCATTTCCTACTTTCTCCTTGCACACGTAAGCATACTCTGTTGTTAATTATACTAACATATAAATGACTGATATGGGTAAAAACGGTATCCAACTATAGGGATTAAAACTTCATTTTAATAGAAAATTATAAAAAATAGATAATGCTTTCTTTAAAAATTTAGTAATTAAGATAATAATGAGATTATGTACATGCCTATTAAAATGGCTACAGTTAAAAATACTGATAATACCAAATGTGGTGAAATATAAAAACTTTCATTCGTTGCTGGTGGGAATGCAATATACTCCAGCCACTTTGAAATACACATTCGCAGCTTCTTACAAAACTAAACAAAGTCTTACAATAAAGTCTGGCAATCGTGCTTCTTAATATTAACCTTACTGGTTTGCAGACTTATGTTTACCCAAAAACCAGCTTGTGAATGTTTATAGTAGATATTTCATAATCACTGAAACTTTGAATTAATCAAGATATTCTTCAGTAGTTGAATGGGTAAACAAATTGTGGCACATCCATACAATGGAACGTTAATCAGCGATAATAAAAAAGACTTAGTGGAACGTTAATCAGCAATAATAAAAAAGACTTATCAAGCCATGAAAAGATATGGAGGAAACTTAAATGCATATTATTGAGTTTAAAAAGCCAATCTAAAATACTGCATACTATGTGATTCCATGCTATGTGATTCTGGACAAGGCAAAACTATGGAAACAGTAAAAAGATTAGTGATTGTCAGGGGTTAGAGGAAAGTGAGGAGTATGTAGGCAGAACACAGAGGATTTTTAGGACAGTAAAACTATTCTATATGATACTGTAATGGGAGTTACATAAGATTATGCACTTGTCAAAATACATACAACTGTAGAATAGAAAGAGTGAACCCTACTGTAATGTATGGACTTAAGTTAATCATAACATATCAAAGTTGATTCATCAGTTGTCGTAAATGTACCAATGTACTATTGTGCGATGTTAACAACAGGAGAAAGGCAGAGTATATGGAAACTTCGTGCTGTCAGTTCAACTTTCTGTAAACCTAACTGTTCTGAAATATGTAATTTAGAAAAAGAAAGCTTTCTAGCAATCATGTAAACCTCTGCTACCGTATTTCACTCAAGAAGTCATTAGAGAGGCTGTCACCAAAGAATTGTTGACTTTGTAGAAGTAGAATGTGGGCCAGGCATGAAATGACAAAAGTTTTTTAATTTAATTAATCTTGTTTTGAGGTTTGGGCTGTGTGTATTTTAGGGGTGGGGGATTGGTAATGCTTGTATTTCTTGGAAATGAAAGTTAGTTAGAAGAGTAAGAGCCATATGTAAATTACTTTTACATTCTGGGCACATGGTAGTATGTCCTTAGCATCCCACATTCCAAGTGAGCATTCATCTCCCCTCCTGCATGTACAAGAAGGTACTGGTAACGTGCTGTGTGTGTATGGAGGGGAAATAAATAGTCTATATTATTCTGAACTCTGTATTCTTCCTCTCACCAAGAGAACACGACTTTTTGAAAGAAAACATCTACTTCAGAAGAAAGACTTTTAGAGTGAGTGGAAGGGTTTTCTTTTAGAGAGTGTTTTATCATTCATTAGAAGTCCATTTCCCTAAAAGGGTTATGTAGTTCAGAGCATCATAGCTGTGTAGAAATAGTAGGAAATTTAAAATTTAGCCTTTCCCCATCTCACCCATCACTGGCAGTCTCACTTGAAGTTCCCTGACAGACCCAGCTTTGGATGGGGTCTAAAGCCAAGCCCTCCACTTGTGAGCCATTCAGCCATGCCTGCAGGAGAATAAGGTCAAATATCAGTGCTGAAAAATGGATATTTGAAAAACTTCTTAGGAACTTGTGCTTCCTCTGGTAGAAGTCACCCAGTGAAATGTATAATATGTGTTCGTAGAAGAATTAGTACAAACTGGGAGGGAGATGGATTTGGCTGTTGGTTCTACTAATAACTTGCTCAGTCATTTAGATGGCCACTGCCCTGGCCTCAGTTTTCCTGTAAGCAAGATGGGGAATATTTCCCCAGATATAGTTGCTTATTCCTTCAGAACAAAATAAACTTGCCAACACCTAAGTAGTGCAGAGGCCCTTTCAGCAACTTGAAGAATATGACCAAAGTTTCTAAATGGTTAGGTTACTATTCTGAAATTTAGGACGTTGTGAATACATGTCACTCTATGACTAGTTTAAAATAATATGTAGTCATTGTGTAGCAGGTAGAATAACTTTCAGCATGAATTGGTGTTCCCAAGAAGTCAGTGGTTCCACATAAGAAGCGTGGGACCACCCACAGGAAAGACTGTAGGTAGATTGAGGATCTGGGAGGACCAGGGAGCTGGTGGTCTTCCAGGACCAACCCAAGGGCCTGACAATCAGCAGGCATTTCATAAATAAGGCATAAAGGAAATGTGGGGAATTCTTCATGCAGGAGAGTTCAAGGGAGTGAGTGGTTCTAGAGGAGATCTTGTCAAAATGATGGCTTTTATGATGCATGCCAATTTCAGAGATTGCTGGTAGATTTCCAGATTGCTGTGTGAAGAACTTTTCTGAGGCCCCAGTTAGGCTCTGTGGAAAGAGTGATGTAATCCCATTAACTAGAATGGACATAGCTGGGTTCCTGAGGATGAGTTCCAGGATATGAGGTGCCAGGTACAAAGTCATGTATTTGTGATTACTAATCTTGTTGAAAATGATCATTGTAGAGGTGAGAAAACAGAATTCTACATTGGTGTATTAGTTTACATAGTGAGACCCTGTCAAAGGCAGCATTGGCACATGTTTACCTACTGAAAACCATTCCTTGCTGATAAACAACTCCAACAACTATTGAAAAAAGTGAAATAGGAATGTGATTTTTGAAAGTCAGGCACACAAATACACCATGTTGTATTGGCTTTTACAGAATTTTTCTATATACTGTGA
>NW_007731614.1:24447-34781 GCF_000696425.1 Galeopterus variegatus | reverse complement strand
GTCAGGCACACAAATACACCATGTTGTATTGGCTTTTACAGAATTTTTCTATATACTGTGATGCTCTGACATCTTAAAAATACCTTTCTGCCTGGGGAGAGACTGCCTGTCCTGAGATAGCCAATTCCTAAAGTTACAAAGGACCCAGTGTGGAGCATGTCTTTAATATACAAACTAACCAGTCCAGAGCTAGACCTCCCCTCTTTTGCCTAGACATCTCAGGAGGCAATATTTCTCTGCCTTAATCATGCCAGGGCCAAGTACCAGGCAACTAGAGACCACTCCTATGGCCCAAGCCCACCAGAATTATTCAAATAAATAAATAATTTATTAAAATAAATTAATAAACTTTGATTTTTTCCTTGTACCTCCCTGTGTCTTTTCTTGTGGCCACATGCGACAGCACGTTAGAAAAGACCACAAAACACACACGCAGACACAGAGTTTGTAAAATATGATTGCCTCAAAATTAAATCCAGCAATCATTAGTGATAGAAAATCTTAGATGCCTAACTAAACAAAGATATTTCCTTAGCATGATGAAGTGTATCTGCCTCAGATTAAGAAAAGATCCATGCATAATGATGAAGTAATTTATGCAATATTATTAAAGTCAAAAACAAGTTATGAAAGCCCATTTCTAGGAATGTCAGTTGACATAGTTTTAAAAATTTTAGACAATATAGTACAAATTTATAAAAATCTCAAAGTTTTAGAAAAAAGGAGATAAAATGTTTATTTTCATGGATTTGGTGACTGTAAACACAATGTTATCTTATACAAAATTATTTACTAGTTAAATGTAGGTTGGCAAGATTAAAAAAATAAGTTAATATTTAAAAACCAGAAGCCTTGCACATTGCCAGAACTAAACACTGACAAATACAAAAAAAAAAACCCAAAACTCAGAAGCAATAACAAATATAATATTCAGAAATAAATTTAATGGCAAACATAAAAATAAATATGAGAAATATACAGAACACACACACATATGTATATCCACACACTGCACACAAATTATAACTTTTAACAAAAGAACTTAACTAAAGACCTAACTGAATGAAAGGGTTTATTATACTCCTAGATGAAAAGGGTAATTTTGTAAAGATGTCAATAGTTTTTCACTAAATCATAAGGCTAATACTATTCCAATATAAAATACAATGTTTATACTATTATTGTTTTTGAAACGTAACAGTGAAGTTCTATAGTTGTTCTTCTTTCTTAAATAAATGGGCAAGTATTTTTTAAATGGCATGGAAAAGAAGAAAGATGAAAGACCATTGCTTTTTTAACATACATTTAAAAAAATGTTAATCCAAAAGAGCACAGTTTTAAGAATTAGAAGAGTCGGAGTATACGAGATAGAATACCTGATAAATGTAAAAATTTTATATGCAAAAAAATGGTATTAAAACTCATTGGATAAAGGAAAAATTTGTCAATAACTGCTGTTAGGAAAATTGCATAATTATTCAGAAAGAATACAGTAAATAACTGCTTTATAACCACACCCTAAATTTTCAGACTCTTTAGAGTTCAATAAAAATTAAAAACAAAATACAAACGAAAACAAAAGTAAAAATTTTTTTTTTATGTTTGAAGATATTGGAGAAGTTTCTAACCAATGAAGGAAACTACAAAAGAAATGTTGATGTGTTTGATTCCATAACTTACAAAAAAAAAAAAAATTTGTGTATAACAAAAAACAACAAAATAAAGTAGGCGTGAAAAAATGCAACAGGAAATGCAAACCCTACTTAAGACATATATGCCAGGCACATATTTATACTTTAATATGCAAAGAGGTTAAATAAATAAGGAAAAAGAACACACAGCATTTCAAATAAATGAGGGAAAATGGAATGGGCAAATAGCTTAGAAAAGAAACAAACAACATTTAGAAAAGAATAAACACCAATATATTCAACATCATTTTAAAAAGTATCAATTAAATCCCATCATGTTAGGTCAATTACCAGAGATGTAAGAGAGAGAGAGAGAGAGAGAGAGAGAGAGAGAGAATTTATGTTTATTTAGACAGAAACAGAGTTACAAGGATGCCTCAGTGAAATGGAAAGTATGAGACAGTGGGAGGATGAACTGATAATATTTTAAAAGGGTAACCCTCGCCCTGCCACTGCAGGGCCCCAATGGACCAACCCCAACCTGGCAGACCCCACAGGAATGCAGGCAGGTAAGGCCCCTCCCCTTGGAGAAGTCCACCCTGCTGCCCAGAGGCCCAGAGGACCAGCCCTGACCTGGCTGACCCCATAGGAACCTAGGCAAGCATGGCCTTCCCCTGAGAAGCCCACCCTACCACCGCAGAGGCCCAGTGGGAGCAACATGCAGCCATGGTTCAGCAACATCCCCTGCCACTGCTGCAGACACCAGTGCAGAAAGAGTGGACCATGAAAGCCACTGCCACAGCAACTACTGTTATAAGGATGACTTGCTGCCAAAACAGCAGCCACAGCTAACTCATAGGTTTCCTGGTGACTACTCAGTAGCACAGACAGAAGGAGCGTCACCAGCGGAGCTGAGGGAAAGGAAAGAAAAAGAGAAAACCCATCCAGAGCCCATTCAAATCGAGGAGCACTAGCACGCCCCAGTGCAGCCAATAGATTCAGGGTGCGCTAACCACTCTGCCAGCAGTCCTGCCCAAGAACACCCACTATAACCTAAGAGTGACAAGACGCCAATGTGCTATCCCCCCAAATTTGAGAACTTACCTGTATCCTGATGAACCAGTATACTGTCACCAACCTCGGCAAGTAAATAATGAGTGTCCTAGTGAATAGGTCACAGAAGCACTCTCACACAACTCCAACACTGAGTTCAGCCAAAATACCTTCACAGAGTCTACACGATGTCATCTACCTGGATTTAATTCTAAAACACCCCATTCAACCATCATTACAAAATACACCTGTAAGAGGAAATCCTTTTCTGCTAACCCCATCCCAGAGTACCAGAAAAAGTAACATCTCTACCAGATGACTAAACACCAACATACAGATATTAGAAATGTGGAAAAACAAGACAATATGATACCACCAAAGGAATATAATAACTCTCAAGTACCATATCCTACAGAAGAGGAAATCCTTGAAATGACTGATAAGGAATTTCAAGCAGCAATTCTAAGGAAACTCTATAAGATAAAAGAAGACTAAGTTAGACAACATAACAAAATGAGAAAAAGTATACAGGACCTGAAAGAGAACATGTACAAAGAAATCAATGCCCTAAAAAAGAATGTAGCAGAACTTGTGGAACTGAAGGATTCATTCAACAAAATAAAAAACACAACAGAGCTTAAACAGTAGGCTAGAACACACAGAAGAATTTCTGATCTTGAAGATTGTCTGTTTGAAATAACACAGGTGGACAAAAAAAGAAAAGAAAATAGAATTAAAGAAACTGAAGAAAATCTAAGAGAGATAACAGACAATCTTAAGCATTCAAATATCCAAATGATAGGTATTCCAGAAGGAGAAGGAAAAGGAAAAGGTATTGAAAACATTCAATGAAATAATAGCAGAAAACATCCCAGGTATAGGGAGAGATACAGATCTTCAGATTCAGGAGACTCCAAGAACCCTAAACATACTCAACCCAAAAATGTCCTCTCTAAGACATGTTATAGTCAATTGGCAATGCACAAAGCAAAGAGAGAATCTTAAAACCTGCAAGAGAGAAGCATCAAGTCACATATAAGGGAGCCCCTATCAGAATAACAGAAGACTTCTCATCAGCAACCCTAAAAGCCAGAAGAGAATGGGATGATATATTCAAAATACTTAAAGACAAAAATTGCTGGCCAGGAATACTTTACCCAGCAAGGATGTCCTTCCAAAATGAAGGACAAATAGTATATTTCTCAGACAAACAAAAACTGCAGTAGTTCACTACCACATGACCAGCCTTACAAGAAATTTTCAAGGAAGTACTGTGTCTGGTACCAGAAGAACAACCATCACTACCATGAATACTCAAGAAAGAACAAAACACACGAGTAAAACTAAAGGCATACAATAAAGAGAAAAGAAGTTTATTTACCTTCTCAATAAACACAGAAAACAAAGAGTAAATCAGAAAGAAAGTAACAAGATATTTAAAACATCAAACGAAAATCAGTTAAATGCCAGGAGTAAATCAACACCTTTCATTAATAACTCTTAATGTAAAAGGATTAAATTCCCCACAGACTGAATGGTTGGACTAAAAAGATGGATCCTGGGCCGAGCCCATGGCGCACTCAGGAGAGTGCTGCACTGGGAGCGCAGCAGCGCTCCTGCCGCGGGTTCGGATCCTATATAGGGATGACCGCTGCGCTCAAAGCGCTCACTGGGTGGGCCCAGTGCAGCCGGTCTCAAAAAGGCCAAAAAAAAAAAAAAAAAAAAAAAGATGGATCCAACAATATGCCATCTTTGAGAGACTTTCCACATCTGTAAAGACACACATAGACTAAGACTGAAAGGAAGGAAAAAGATATACCATGCAAATGGTAAAGAAAAACAAACTGGAGTAGCTATTCTTATATCAGATAAAATAGCCCTTAAACCAAAAATTATAAAAATATAAAGAAGGCCACTATATAATGATAAAGAGATCTATCAAGTGAGAAGACATAGCAATCATAAGTAAATATATATCCAACATCAGAGTAGCCAGATATATAAAGCAAATACTATTAGAGCTAAAGAAAGAGATAGACACTAATACAACAGTAGTAGAGAACCTGAAAACCCCACTCTCAACATTGGACAGATCACCTAGGCAAAAAATCAACAGAGAGAAACACAAGATCTAAACAACACTTTAGAACAATTGGACTTGGCAGACATCTACAGAACATTCCATCCAACAACATCAGAATATTCATTCTTCTCATCAACACATAGAACATTCTCCAGGAATAGACCATTTGTTATGTCACAAATCAAGTCTCAACAAATTCAAAAAAATTGGAATTATTCCATTGATTTTTTCAGGCCACAATGGATTAAAACTAGAAATCAATAACAAATGAAACTCTAGAAACTATATAAATACGTGGAAATTAAACAACATTAAACTTAATGACTTATGGGTTCAAGAAGAAATTAAACAGGGAATCAAGAAATTTATTGAAACTAATTAAAATAATGACAAATCATGCCAAAACCTGTGAGATACTGCAAAAGCAGTATTAAGAGGAAAGTTTATTGCAATAAATGCCTACTTCAGAATAATGGAAAGGTGGTAAGTAAACAACTTAACACTTCACATTAAAGAACTAGAAAAACAAGAACAATTCAAACCCAGAGTTAGTAGATGAAAAGAAATAATTAAGATCAGAGCAAAACTAAATAAAATAGAAACCCTAAAAATGATACAAAAGATCAACAAAATAAAAAGTTGTTTTTTCAAGAAGATAAATAAAATTGACAAGCTACTAGCTAGGCAAACTGAAAAAAGAAGAGAGAAGACACAAATTAAAATTAGAAATGAAAAAGAAAATATTAGAACTGATACCTCAGAAATACAAGAATCGTTAGTAATTAATATAAACAACTATACACCAAAAAAAAATGAAAATCTGGAAGAAATGGATGAATTTATGGACATACACAAACTACCAAGACTGCACCAAGAAGACATAGAAAATCTGAACAAACCAATAACAGTCAAAGAGACTGAAGCTGTAATCAGCAGTCTCCCAAAAAAGACAAGCCCAGGACCAGATGGTCTTCACTGCAGAAGTCCACCAAACATTTAAAGAAGAATTAATACCAATTCTCTACAAACTATTCCAAAAAATTAAAACAGAGGCCATTCTCCCAAACCCATTCTATGAGGCAAATATCACCTTGATATTAAAACCAGACAAAGATAGAACAAAAAAAGAAAACTAAAGGCCAATATCTTTGATGAATATGGATGCAAAACTTCTCAATAAAATATTTGCTAATAGAATACAACACCACATCAAAAAAATTACACACCATGATCAATTGGGATTCATCCCAGGGATGTAAGATTGGTTCAATGTATGCAAGTCAATAAATCTGATACAACACATTAACAAAACCAAAGACAAAAAGCAAATAATCACCTCTATAGATGCTTAAAAAGCACTTGACAAAATCCAACACTTGTTCATGATAAAGACACTCTAAAAATTAAGTATAAAAGGAAAATATCTCAACACTATTTAAGTTATGTATGACAAACCCACTGCAAATACCATCCTGAATTGGGAAAAGTTGACAGCTTTTCTCTTAAAATCAGGAAAAACACAAGGATGCCCTCTCTAGCCACTCCTATTCAACACAGTATTGGAAATACTAGCCAGAGCAATCAGGGAAGAGAAGGAAATAAAGAGTATCCAAGTTGGAAGAGATTAAGTCAAATTGTCTCTGTTTGCAGATGATATGATCCTATAAATAGAAGAGCCTAAAGATTCTACAAAAAAAAAAAAAAACTCTTAGACTTCAAAAATGATTTCAGCAAAGTTGCAGGATACAAAATCAACATGCAAAAATCAGTAGCATTTTAATACTCCAACAATGAAGTAGCAGAAAAAGAAATCAAGAAAGGTAGCCCGCTTACAGTAGTCACCCCCAAATTAAAATACCTAGGAATAAAGTTGACCAAGGATGTGAAAAATCTCTACAGTGAAAACTATTAATTACTGTTGAGAGAAATTAAAGAGAACACAAGAAGATAGAAAGATATCACAAGATCTTGGAATAGAAGAATTAACTTTGTGAAAACATCCATACTACCTAAAGAGATCTACAAATTCAATACAGTCCCCATCAAAATATCAATGATATTCTTCACAGAAATAAAAAAAGCAATCCTAACATTCATATGGGACAAAAAAAGACCCTGAATAGCCAGAACAATCCTGAGCAAAAAAAAAATAAAACTGGAAGCATAATGCTACCCAACTTCAAATTATATTACAAAGCTATTATAACCAAAACAGCATGATACAGGCATAAAAACAGACACATGGATCAATGGAACAGAAGAGAAAACTCAGGAATCAACCCACATACATACAGCCAACTGATTTCTGACAAAGGCAACAAGAACATACATTGGGGAAAAGACTGCCTCTTCAATAAATCATGCTGGGAAAATTGGACATCCATATGCCAAAGAATGAAACTGGAACCATACCTCTCACCTTATACCAAAATCAACTCAAAATGGATTAAAGACTTAAATATAAGACCCCAAACCATAAAATTACTAAAGGAAAACATAGGGGAAACACTCCAGATAGAAGGAGTGAAGAAAGATTTTATGAATAAGACCCCAAAAGCACAAACAACAAAGAAAAAAATTAATAGGTGGGATTATCTCAAACTAAAAAGCTTCTACACAGCAAAGGAAGCAATCAGCAGAGCAGGAAGGCAACCTATGGAATGGGAGAAAATATTTCCAAACTGTAAATCCAACAAGGGAATAATATCCAGAATATAAAAAGAACTCAAACAACTATACAGTAAAATACCAAATAATCAAATTAAAAAATGGGCAAAGGAGATGAATAGATATTTTTTTAAAGGAAGACATACAAATAGCCAACAGGTACATGAAAAAATTCTCAGCATCACTAGTCATCAGAGAAATGCAAATTGAAACCACATTGAGATATCATTTCACTCCATTTTGATGGGCCTGTAATTAAAAAGACAGAGAATAACAAATGCTGGGAAAGGGGAACTCTTCTACTCTGAACACTTTACAGTGGGACTGTAAAGTAGCACAGACATTATGGAAAACAGTATGGAGATACCTCAAACAACTACAAATAGCACTATCATATGATCCAGCAATCCTACTACTGGATATATATACAAAAGAATGGAAATCTTCATGTCAAACTGATGCCTGCACTAGCATGTTTATTGCAGCTCTATTTCCAATAGCCAAACTATGGAACCAACCTAAGTATCCATCAACAGATGACTGGATAAAGAGAAAGTGGTATATATACACAATGGAATACTACTCAGCCATAAAAGGAATGAAATTATGCCATTTGCAGAAACACAGATGAGTCTGGAGAAAATTATGTTAAGTGAAATAAACCAGACAAGGAAAGAGAAATATCACATGTTCTCATTCATAACTAGGTGCTAAGAAAGAAGGATGGAAGGAAGGAAGGAAGGAAAGAAAGAATGAAGAAAAGACAGTAAAGAAAGAAAGAAAGAAAATACCACAACAATACATTGAACTTTCAGAAGGGAAGAATAAACCAAAGGATACTAAAGAGTGGGGGAGGTAGAGAAGGGGTTTGTGGAATGATAGGTCAGGTAAAGGGCATAAAGAAATGTCCAGATTTGTAATAATGAATATGTTAATAATTAATATAAATAAATAAATAACATATTGTATACCCAAAATTTTCTAAGAGGAGATCTTAAGTATTCTCACTGCCATGCAAAGAAGGTAACTATGTCAGGTGATTAATATGTTAATTAGCTTTATTGTGGTTATAATTTCACAAAGTATACATCAAAACATCATGTTGTATACTTTAAGCATATACAATTTTGTATTCACCAATTATGGCCTCAAAAGATGAAAAACATTAAAAAAGAATTATCAGATTATATGTAAACACACAGACACATACAGACACACATATACATACGTGTGTTGGTGTATAAATATTGATGTTTGTCTCATATATGCACATACATACACACAAACCTATACACATAGTATAAATAAAATTTTGTAAGGGTAGTTATCTGTATCATGTTTTTGGTGACTATCTCTGTCATTACAGAGGGGGGTAGAATTTTAAGCTTTTCCATATTTTTTCCAGTAGATGTGCATTGCATTAATACTCAAATAAAAGAATAATTATTAAACTACCAATAAAACACTAAAACATGACAAAAGTCAGACTACTTCTCATCTTTCTTATGGCTTTTCACATTTGTTCCCAAATTTCTGGGTGAGGAAGAGGTGCTGGAGAAAATTTCTGAAGAAAAACACAAGAAGTCAAACACAAGTTGAAGAAACACTTTTCTCAAAGCCCATGTGACTCTGAGGCTCACTCATTTCCACTCCATCAGTACCCTTGTTACCTGTGGCAATTCTGTCTTACTAAAGTCTCCTGAGATTCATAGGGAAGAGACTGGCTCTTTCCAGGAAAACTTCACTCCCTGGCCTTCTCAGAAAACTATTTAAATTCCTGCCTAAATGAATGAAATACTGCCATTTGCAACAACATGGATGGACCTTGAAAGAATAATATTAAGTGAAACGAGTCAGGCAGTGAAAAAGAAATACCACATGATTTCACTTATTGGAGGGAGCTAAAGGTGGGTGAATGAATCAATTCCCACACATACACACACACACACACACACACACACACACACTCTCTCACACACACACACAACAAACAAACAAACGCTAAAGGTGAATGAATCAATTCACACACATACATACACACACACACACACACACAAAACAAACAAAGAACAACAACAACAACAACAAAACAAAAAACAAAAATAACCGGAGGGGGGGGAGAGGAATATATAACAACCACAATTTTTTTTGAAGTTCTTAGAACAAGCAAATGGAAGGGACACACTTGGGTTGGAGCGGGGAGAGGGAGGAGGGAGGGAGGTTTCGGTGATGGGACATAATAATCAACTACATTGTATATTCACAAAATAAAAATAATAATAAAAAAAATAGAAAGTCTAAAGTATCAAAAAAGAAAAAAAAAAAAAACTATTCAAGGACATAATAACAGAAAACTCCCCAGGAATAGTTATAGATACAGACCTTCAGATCCAGGAAGCAAAAAGATTCCCAAACAGATGTAATCCAAAAAGATCCTCTCCAAGACACATTGCAGTCAAATCAGCAAAACTCAGAGAAAAAGAAATAATTCTAAAAGCGACAAGAGAAAAGCATCATGTCACATATTAGGAAGCCCCATCAGACTAACAGCAGACTTCCCAAGTGAAACATTACAGGCCAGAAGAAAATGGGATGATATATTCAAAATAATATATATATATATATATACACATATATATATGTATACATGTGTACATATTGGTTTATATATATATATATATATATGTATGTATATATATACATACATGTACATATATTGTTTTATATATAGAGAGGGGGATATATTGTTAGCCAATAATTCTATGCCCAGCAAAATTTTACTTCAGAAATAATGGAGAAATTCTGTATTTACCAGATAAACAAAAAATATGCAAGTTCTCTACCATAAGAGCAGCCCTGCAAGAAATTCTCAATGGAGTCCTGCATTCAGAATCTGAAAA
>NW_007731614.1:20205-24147 GCF_000696425.1 Galeopterus variegatus | reverse complement strand
GGAATCATCTAGGAGCTTCTGCTATACTTAGACTGTTTATTCCACTCTCCTTAATCCCTTAATGAAGATCTAGGTCATTTGAAATTACGCAGGAATTTTATAGGTAACAGGCCAAATGCTGTTAAGCACCTAGTCTGACTCCTAGTAGAAGATATCAGGTACTTTAAATATTTAGTGCATGAAGAAATGACTGAGTTTTCACATTTCACAGAGCTCTGACTGAATTTACATTCTCTATACTGTTTAAAAAAGACATGTAAACTGGATCTAAGGAAATCAAGGCTCCTGGACCTGCAAATCTTAGCTGGAAAGATTGCCCCCTACCTCAGAGGTAAGTGCATTGAGAAGCAGTTGCCCACTCGATTATCTGTGGGAATTACCTGGAGTGGGTATTTTAAATCTCAGGTTGTAAGGGTGCTATTGAGTGCAGCAGTGCAAAGAACCTTCTTTTTAAAAAAACAATACCCGTTTAGGTGTCTGTGTGCATAATTTTAGCAAACACATTACTCCATTTAAAAAATATATATATAAGCAAAACTTAGCTTGTGAGTGAGGTGTAATAGGGACAATACCATTTAAAAGGCACAGAAGGACCAAATAAAAAACCCTTGCTTAGTCTTAGTTTCTACAGTCTGTAAACCGGGCTATCTGATAATCTACATGGTGCATTGTCCTTCTATTCTTGCCTTTATTTTACAGGTAAAAACATTGATGGTTGCAAAATTGAAGATGTTTGCTTTAAAGGCACAGAGCTACCATAAGGCAGACTCCTGCAAGCCCTCTAACTTCAAGCCCACACTCTTTGCTTTACTGTCAGAGATACAAGCATTTTGCAAATATTTTTTTTTAATGTGCAGACACCTGCATTCCTCAAATCCACTGCAAGTGGTTCACAAGCAATTTTTAACGTCCACTACACTAAGGCATAGAATAAATTCCCATCAGAAATAGCGAGTCTCTCTATTGTGGGGCTTATTCTGGGTTGTGTTCTCTTTACAGGTGCTAACAGGAGGGGCATATGGTTGACAAATGTGGTTCTGTCACTGACAAATTACCTGAATACCTTAGCATTTTATTAGTTAATAATTTTATTATTGTTATTTCAATTTGAGTTTATTCTCAATGATTTCAATTTTTGGAACTACTGGATGGAATTTAGGAACACAGAGAAGATTTAGGAACATATGCCTTTGTTTTTAATTTCAAAATTGCGCAACTCTCTAGTGATATGGCTTGAAAACCTCTCATGAAAATACNTATGCCATAAAAATAGAAACCAGAAATGAACAGGAGTAGCTATTCTTATATCTAATAAAATAGACTTCAAACCAAAATCCACAAAAAGAGACAAAGAAAGCCATTATATAATGATAAAAGGATCTATTCAGTAAGAAGACATAACAATAATAAGCATGTATGCACCCAACACTGGAGCACCCAAATATGTAAAGCAAAAACTTATAAATGAAGAGATAGACCCTACACAATAATAGTTGATGACATGAATGCTACTCTCTAAGCACTGGATAGATCTTCCAGGCAATAAATCAACAAAGAAATGCAGGACTTAAACTACACTTTAGACCAACTGAACCTGGCAGACATCCAAAGAACATTTCATCCAGCTAGATATTACACATTCTTCTCATCATCACATGAAACATTCTCCAGGATAGACCACATGTTAGGTCACAAATCAAGACTCAGTAAATTTTTTAAAAATTGAAATAATTTCTATGTTGTTTTCTCACCAAAATGGGTTAAAACTGGGAATCAAAAACAAACAAACAAAAGTTCTGGAAACTATTCAAGCATATGGAAACTAAACAACTGACTCCTGAATGACCTTTGAGTCAAGGAAGACATAAAACAGGGTATCAAAAAATGTCTTGAAACTAATGAAAATAAAGATACATCATAAAAAACCTATTGGATACAGCAAAAGTAGTACTAAAAGGGAAGTATATTGCAATAAATTCTTATATGAAAAGAATGGAAAGATTTCAAATAAATGACCTAACACTATGCCCAAAAGAAGTAGAAAAACAACAACAATGCAATCTTAAAAATAATAGATGGAAAGAAAATTAAGATCAGGCCAGAATTAAAGGAAATACAGACATAAAAAGTGATACAAAAGATCAGTGAAACAAAAAGTTGATTTTTTAGAAGATAAATAGAGAAATCATTACCTAGGTTAACAACAACAATAACAACAACAAAGATATGAGAAGACCCAAATAAAAATCAGAAATGATAAAGATGACATTACAACCAATACCACATAAATATGAACAATCATTAGAGATTATAATAAATAACCGTATACCAGCAAATATGAAAACATGGAAGAAACGGATAGATTTTTGGCTGTATTAGTCCATTTATGTTGCTTATAACAAAATACTTGGAACTTGGCAATTTATAAAGAAAATGAAATTTATTTCTTACAATTTCTGAGGCTGAGAAGTCCAAAGTCCATCTGGTGGTGGCGACTGTGACCCAGGGGTTTCACATTGCAAGATGGTGAAAGCAGAGAGAGAGAGAGAGAGAGAGAGAGAGAGAGAGAAAGACAAACTGTCCCCTTTTTTTAAAGCCCTCAGAACCATTCCCCTCCCCACCATTTTTAATCCATTCACTACTGCATGATCCTACAACCCAATCACCTCTTCAAGGCCCCACCTTAAAATTACCATAATAGGATTTCCCACCCTCTTAACAGTCACAGTGGGGGCTAAGTTCCTAATACATAAAACTTGGGGGATACAATTCAAGTGTCAATGAGTTTGAGGGGACATAATTCAATCCACTACTCTGGCCATATACAAACTACCTGTACTGAACCAAGAAATAGAAAACCTAAACAGACCAATAAACAAGCAAGGAGATTGAAGCAATAATCAGCAATCTTCTAAGAAAATCCCTGAACTGTATGGCTTTATAGCTGAATTCTATCAAACAATTAAAGAAGAATTAAAATCACTACTTTTCATACTTTTCCAAAAAATTGAAACAGAAGTTTCTCCCAAATTCATTCTATGAGGCTAGTATCATCCTAGTAGCAAAACCAGATAAAGATACAACAACAACATCAAAGAAAATTACAGACCAATATCCTTAATGAATGTAGATGTAAAAATCTTCAACAAAATATTAGCAATCAGAATACAACAACACATCAAAATAATTATACACCACATTCAAGTGGAACTCATCCCAGTGTTGCAAGGTTGGTTCAACACATGAAAGTTAAGAAATACACCACATCAAAAAAACCAAGAACAAAAACCACATGATTATCACAATAGATGCAGAAAAAACATTCAACAAAATTCAACATCATAATAAAGACTCTCAGCAAATTAGGTATACAAGNCCTGGCACAGAGGAAGATGAGGGAAAACTTTGTAGTCATATTCACATTATGAAGCATTGAAAGTCAAAAAGGGGAAAACTGCTTCTAAGTAGAAACTGAGGGCAAAGAAGGAAGTTGTATGAAGCAGCTTTTAATTTCAGCTAATACAGAGCTCCCTAGCAACAGGGCTGTTGCATTGAAGAATGACAGAGCATGCTCTTTCATTTGGCAGAAACTTCAAGAGTGGTTATGTAGAGGCGCACAAAGGCTGCCACTTACAGTTTACACATTCTACTGTCACTTGATCTAAAGGATGGGCTTAGTGATCATCACAGTCCTGGACAAATTGTAGTGATGTGGGAGGAAGAAATTTTCAGCCATCCACATTCAACCAAACATATACCCCTTACAAAATATGAGACAATATTTGCAAATGTCAAGTATGACTAAACACATTGCTTTCTCTTGGTGTGTATTATTATGTAATAAGAAGTAATTTAAGTAAACCTGAAAGACAATTTTACCCAATGATATCATAATTATTTTGTCCAATAATATTTTTTGTTTGCTCTAACAATTTTCAGACC
>NW_007731614.1:17204-18215 GCF_000696425.1 Galeopterus variegatus | reverse complement strand
AGCTGTGCAAGTTTACTGTCCCATCAACAGTGTAGAAGAGTTCTCCTTTCCTTGCATCCTCACCAGCATTTTTTATTCTCAGTCATTTTATTAATGGCCTGTCTAACTGTGGTGAGGTGATATCTCAGTGTGGTTTTGATTTGTATTTTCCGGATGGTTAGTGATATGGAGCATTTTTTCATGTACTCGTTGGCCATTTATATGTCTTCCTTTGAAAAATATCTAATCATCTCCTTTGCCCATTTTTAATAGGGTTATAATTATTATTTTTACTGTATACTTGTTTGAGTTCTTTATATATTTTGGATATCTATCCTTGTCAGATGTGTAGTTTGCAAATATTTTCTCCCATTCCATAGGCTGTCTTCCTGCTCTGTTGAGAGTTTCTTTTACTGTATAGGAACTTTTTAGTTTGATAAATCCCATTTGTTTATATTTTTTCTTTGCTGATTGTACTTTTGGGGTTTTATTCATAAAATCTTTGCCAGTCTTACTACCTGGAGTGCTTACCCTATGTTTTTCTTTAGTAGTTTTATGGTTTGGGGTCTTATATTTAAGTCTTCAATCCACTTTGAGTTGATTTTGGTATAAGGAGAGAGGTATGGTTTCAGTTTCATTCTTCTGCATATGGATGTCCAATTTTCCCAGCATGATTTATTGAAGAGGCAGTCTTTTCCCCAATGTATGTTCTTGTTGCCTTTGTCAGAAATCAGTTGGCTGTATGTGTATGGGTTGATTCCTGAGTTTTCTGTTCTGTTCCATTGATCCATGTGTCTGTTTTTATGCCAGTATCATGCTGTTTTGGTTATAATAGCTTTGTAATATAATTTGAAGTTGAGTAGCATTATGCTTCCATCTTTATTTATTTATTTATTTATTTTGCTCAGGATTGCTCTGGCTATTCAGGGTCTTCTTTTGTCCCATATGAATGTTAAGATTGCTTTTCCTACTTCTGTGAAGAATATCATTGATATTTTGATGGGGATTACATTGACTCTGTAGATTGCTTTG
>NW_007731614.1:7224-16593 GCF_000696425.1 Galeopterus variegatus | reverse complement strand
GGACAGTTTGACTTCATCGTTTCAAATCTGGATGCCATGTATTTCCAATATTATATTAAATAGGAGTTGTCAGAGTGGGCATCCTTGTCTTGTTCCTGTTCTTAGGGAAAAGCTTTCATCTTTGGTGATTGGTTTGTAATACATGGCTTTTATTGTGTTGAGAAAATTTCCTTCTATATCTAATTTGCTGAGAGTCTTTATCATGAAGGAATGTTGATTTTGTTAAATGCTTTTTCTTTATCTATTGAGCTAATCATACATGTTTTGTCCTTGATTTTGTTGATGTGGTGTGTCACATTTATTGAATTGCATATGTTGAACCCTCCTTGCATCCCTGTGATGAATCCCACTTGATCATGGTGTATAATTTTTTTTGATGTGTTGTGTATTCTGATTGCTAATATTTTGTAGAGGATTTTTACATCTATGTCCATTAAGGATATTGACCTGTAATTTTCTGGCATTTGTGTGTATGTTTGTGTGTGTGACTCTGTCCAGTTTTAGCATCCAGTGATTATGGTCTCATAGGATGAGTTTGAGAGAATTGCTTCTGTTTCAATTTTTTGGAATAGCTTAAAGAGAATTGGTATTAATTCCTCTTTCAAGGCTTGATAGAATTCAGCTGTAAAGCCATCCAGTCCTAGGCTTTTCTTTGTTGGAAGACTGATTACTTCTTTAATCTTGTTTCTTATTTTAGGTCTGTTCAGGTTTTCTAATTATTCCTGCTTCAGTCTTGGTAGTTTGTATGTGTCCAGAAGTTTATCCACTTCCTCCAGGTTTTCACATTTGTTGGTGTATAGTTGTTTGCAATGATTTCTAATTATTCTTCCTTTTTCTGTGGTATCAGTGTAGTGCCTCCTATTTCTTTTCTGAATTTTGTTATTTGGGTCTTGTCTCTTTTTTTTTTTTTGGTTAACCTAGCTAATGTTTTGCCTATTTTGTTTATCTTCTCAAAAACACTATTGTTTGTTTCACTGATCTTTTGTGTCATCTTTTACATCTCTATTTCTTTTAGTTCTGCTCCTATCTTAATTATTTCTTTCCATCTACTTTGTTGTTTTTCTAGTTATTTAAGTGTAGCATTAGGTCATTTATTTGAAGTCTTTCCATTACTTTGATGTAAGCATTTATTGCAATAAACCTTCCTCTTAGTTCTGCTTTCACAGTATCCTGCAGGTTTTGGTATGATGTATCTTTAATTTCATTAATTCCAAGAAAGTTTTTGATTTCTTGTTTAATTTCATCTTGGACCCATAGGTCATTCAAGAGCCTGTTACTTAGTTTCCATCCACTTGAATAGTTTCCAGAGTTTCACTTGTTATTGAAATCTAGTTTTAATCCACTGTGGTCTGAAAAGATATTCAGAATGATTTCAGTTTTTTAAAATTTGCTGAGACTTGATTTGTGACCTGACATGTGGTCTTTCATGCAGAATGTTCCATGTGTTGATGAGAAGAATGTATATTCTGTAGTTGTTGAATGAAATGCTCTGTAGATATCTGCCATGTCCAATTGGTCTAAAGTAGAGTTTAAATCCTGTGTTTCTTTGTTGATTTGTTACCTGGAAGATCTGTCCAATGATGAGAGAGTGATATTCAGGTCATCCACTATTATCATATTAGGGTCAATCTCTTTTTTTAGATCTAAGATTATTTGCTGTACATATCTGGGTGCTCCAGGGTTGGGTGCATACATATTTATGATTGCTATGTCTTCTAGCTGGATGGATCCCTTCATCATTATATAATGGCCTTTTTAAATATCTTTTTATGGTTTTTGGTTTGAAGTCTATTTTATGTGGTACATGAATAGCTTCTCTTGCTTGGTTTTGGTTTTCATTTCCATGGTATATTTCTTTCCATCCCTTCACTTTTAGTCTGTGTGTGTCTTTATAGGTGAGGTGAGTCTCTTGAAGACAACATGTAGTTCTGTCTAGGTTTTTAATCCAATCAGTCAGTCTGTGTCTTTTGAATGGAGATTTTAATCCATTTACATTTAGGGTTGTTACTAACAGATATTGCTTTATTCCTGTCATTATATTGCTTTTTGTTTACATGTTTTAAACACCTTTTGTTCCTTACTTCACCTTTTATTTGTCGTCTTCGATGTTGGTTCAATTTTTAGGTGGCATGATTTAGCTTCTTTATTTTTCTCATTTGCAATTTTGTTTCAATGGTGGGTTTTACTCTTTTTGTATATATGTGATGGTGATTATCATTTTTCAGATTACAGATGCAGGACTCCTTTGAGAGTTTCTTGTAGTAGTGGTTATGTGGTGGTGAATTCCCAGAATTTTTGTTTGTCTGGGAAATACAGTTTTTCTCCCTCATTTCTGAAGGATAACTTTGCTGGGTATAATATTCTTGATTGGCAAGTTTTTTCTTTTAGTATTTTGTATATATCTTCCCACTTTCTTCTGGCCTGTAGAGTTTCAGTTGAGAAGTCTGCTATTATTCTGATGAGGGTTCTCTTATAGGTGACTTGATGCTTTTCTCTTGCTGCTTTTAGAATTCTCTCTTTGTCTGTGAGCCTTGCCAATTTGAGTGTAATTTGTCTTAGAGAGGATTGAATCTATTTAGGGATCTTTGGGCTGCCTGGATCTGAAAGTCTGTGTTTCTCACTATAACTGGTAAGTTTTCTTTTATTATTTCCTAGACTAGGTTTTTCAATGTTTTTTTCCTTTCTCCCCCATTTCTGGAATACCCATGATTCAGATGTTTGTTTGCTTGGGGTTATCTGCTAGCTCTCTTAGATTGTCTTCATTTTTTAAAAAAATTCTTTTACCTTTTTTTTTTATATATATGTCTAGGTTATTTCAACAGACAATCTTCAAGGTCTGAAGTTCTTTCTTCTGCTTGCTCTAGCTTGCTGCTCAAGATCTCTGCTGTGGTTTTTATTTCACTGAGTGAATTTTTCAGTTCTTGGAGCTCTACTACATTCTTTTTTAAGGTATTAATCTCTTTGTAAATATTGTCCTTCATATCCTGGATTTTTTTTCTTGTTTCATTGTGTTCTCTAATTAAGTCTTCTCTTTTTTTGAGTTTTCTTAAGATCATTGTTTCAAATTTTTTTCAGACTATTCAAGAGGTTCTTCTTCTGTGGGGTCTGGTACTTGAGAATTACTGTATTCCTTCAGTGGTGTCATATTTTCTTGTTTATTCATAGTTCTAGTATATTTTTGTTGATGTTTGGTTATCTGATAGTGTACTTGTTTCTTCTATTACTCTGGAGCATGCTGTGAGGAGAAAGACTTCCTCATCTAAATGTAGGCTCTGATGGTTACTCTTCTTCTGTCAGTACTGTCAAGTGCATGGTGGGCCTCCTATAGGGTGGACCTGGCTGCTTCTGTGGTGGTGAGCCATCCTTATGGTGGTAGTAAGTGTTGTGGTAGCTGTGGTAGACTGCCTTGGATCCCCTCAGGCTATGGGATGTCCTTTCTGGTGCTTGTGTCTGGTTCTAAGGTGGTGCAATGGACTCTGCTCACCTCAGCTCCTGGTCAGGTGGTGGCTGGGACTCTCCCAGCTAAATTTCTTATTTGAACTTTTAAAAATCCCTGGATGTTTTATTATCACAACTAATATAGATACTGAGGCCCAGAGAATTTGGGGGTAGGATTCAGGGTCACAAAATTAATTTATGTCATAATAAGGAGAAGAATTCTAAATTTAGTTACTACATCATATTATCACAACTAATATAGATACTGAGGCCCAGAGAATTTGGGGGTAGGATTCAGGGTCACGAAATTAATTTATGTCATAATAAGGAGAAGAATTCTAAATTTAGTTACTACATCACTTCAGAAGCAAATATGTTTTCTACATCATTTCAGAAGACAATTCCTATAAAAAGGCACAGAATCATTCCAGACATTTTCACATTATTTTCATGTGTACTAAATCATAGCAAATCTTCATCCAGCAGAAATTCACCATGTCTAGGTCCTTCTCACTATGCTCCCCCATAGTGAAAGAACAGATAATAAATTTAACCAAATGTTTTATTTATAATCATAGTTCACATAAGGAGGGATTGTTCTCTGACAAGTTAGTCCTGTTATGTTCGAACAGGAGGGTAAAGCCAGTCAGCTGCAGAACAGAATACTCTTTAGAATTTGTCTTTGTATTACTAGGACTACAGCATTACCTAGCTGTAGAAAACTCCAGGAGAGCAGAAGATTTAAAAAACTATTTAGGAATAAGTACTAACAGAGAACAGAGAAAACTGTTTGACTTTGTAAAGCAACACATCATTTTCCCTCTGTTACTGTAGTCTACATGCATGATAAAAGTAAACCCAAAAATACAGGAAGTGTGGAAGAAGTTGAAATACCACCAGCATTTCAGCTGTTTCAGAAACCAGATAGAATTTTGCCTTCATATACACATTTCAATGGGCTCCATTAATGAAAACTAGGAAAGGGAAAAGAAAATGAGGCAGATATAAATGATAATGTAATTATATGTGCTATCAGGGAAATTTATTAAACCTGGCACCAAAATTTCTGAAATTGCCAATAAAAAAAAAGATAAATATGGAAAAACATAGTTAGTACTTTTCAAAAAAACAGCGATCATTTTTATCATAATTTATGTGATCTATGCTCAATCATGAGTAATTTTCACTGGTCACACTGACGATTACATATAGTTAAAATTTTAATGGATTCACATGGTTTGTATATTATATTTGATAACTACAGTAAGTGTCTAATTGATGTTCTGGGCCATGGGTAAGAACACAGTATGAACTGACACTGCCTGTTCCAAATACTCTCCCCTAACATACTGTGTGACCTCCCACACATTACTCTAAGTTCTGCCATTGGTGAAAGGAAAGGGTGGTTTATAGATCTTCATTTCTTATGTTTATTGTGAAGATTAATGAGTCAACAGATGCAAAACACTTCTTAGCACAGCTCTTGGCACAAAGTAAACTCTTCACAATGTCATCAACGTTATTTTTAATAATACTTTTTTTTCTGTGCAGTTGATTCAAATGCTCATATTTTTAGAACACATAGAGGAGTATTGGACTATTTTGGTCAATTAAACTCCCAAACATGTCTAACCTTTAACAAGTTTTAGCCTTAAAATAAACAAAAAATTATCCTTTAATAAAGTTTGTTGTGGGTAGTTTTTTCTTTAGCCTGACCTGAAATTATATGAAATACAGTTTTTCAGTTTTTTCTTAATTAATAAGCACTATGAAAAAAAATACAATTTCAAAAAAATAATAGGTGGATTATTGGTCTGTATGTATGTCCCTGTGATATGTCTTCTGAATCTGAATCACTAATGGTCAAGCTAATCATAATCCTGTTGCTAATTCCTCATTATCCTAAAATTGAAAGTAAACCAAAATAATTCTGTAATAGTGAATACTTATAATATTGGATGATCCTTTCACATTTTTATTTGCATAAATAGTTTCCATTGCCTAGTTTATTTCACCCCATACAATTTGTCTGCAACATGAATGAACTGACACCAAATGTACTATCATGATGTAGACAGTGACTCATGGACTGAATGGTAGACCACCCACACTTAGAGCTAAATGGCAGACAGAATAGCCTAATGTGGCTAAATAGACTACTCATAGCCAGTGCCAAAGACGTATTGAAGATGGTGGTGATGCATTTAATAATGATATGGATTTAAATGCACCTAAGGTAGTATGTACATACACAAACACATACACACACACAAACACACACACAGACAAGCCTATGGTTTGATTAACAGTGGCAAAGCATGGTATTTACCCTTAGGTGGTATGTGTATCAGAATAGTACAGTAGTATCTACTGACGTCATATTGTCGAATGCATTTAAAGAATTATTGATTAATAATGATTAATTTTATTTTAAAGCATTCTGGAATAAATTAGTTAGTAGATAGCAATTCCAAAATACCAAGAATATTATTTTTAATTTTTTCTTCTAACTTTTAGAATTTTTCTGCTTAGCAAGTAATCTGTATGTTATTTTAATTCCCTGAGAATGTCATTATTTTATTTGGAAGATTCTAGGTTATATCAGCATCATTGTAGGATCAATGGAAGGTACAACACATCCTCTAAAGACTTCACTTTTGTGGGGCTGTTCAACAGAACCGCAGGCCTTCTTTTTGCCATTATTTCTATCATCTTTTTTATTTCATTGATATCCAATGGGATCATGATCTTCCTGATCTGCTCAGATTCGTGCGTCCACACCCCATGTACTTCCTCCTCAGCCACCTCTCCTTCATTGACATGATGTACATCTCCNATATAGATACTGAGGCCCAGAGAATTTGGGGGTAGGATTCAGGGTCACAAAATTAATTTATGTCATAATAAGGAGAAGAATTCTAAATTTAGTTACTACATCACTTCAGAAGCAAATATGTTTTCTACATCATTTCAGAAGACAATTCCTATAAAAAGGCACAGAATCATTCCAGACATTTTCACATTATTTTCATGTGTACTAAATCATAGCAAATCTTCATCCAGCAGAAATTCACCATGTCTAGGTCCTTCTCACTATGCTCCCCCATAGTGAAAGAACAGATAATAAATTTAACCAAATGTTTTATTTATAATCATAGTTCACATAAGGAGGGATTGTTCTCTGACAAGTTAGTCCTGTTATGTTCGAACAGGAGGGTAAAGCCAGTCAGCTGCAGAACAGAATACTCTTTAGAATTTGTCTTTGTATTACTAGGACTACAGCATTACCTAGCTGTAGAAAACTCCAGGAGAGCAGAAGATTTAAAAAACTATTTAGGAATAAGTACTAACAGAGAACAGAGAAAACTGTTTGACTTTGTAAAGCAACACATCATTTTCCCTCTGTTACTGTAGTCTACATGCATGATAAAAGTAAACCCAAAAATACAGGAAGTGTGGAAGAAGTTGAAATACCACCAGCATTTCAGCTGTTTCAGAAACCAGATAGAATTTTGCCTTCATATACACATTTCAATGGGCTCCATTAATGAAAACTAGGAAAGGGAAAAGAAAATGAGGCAGATATAAATGATAATGTAATTATATGTGCTATCAGGGAAATTTATTAAACCTGGCACCAAAATTTCTGAAATTGCCAATAAAAAAAAAGATAAATATGGAAAAACATAGTTAGTACTTTTCAAAAAAACAGCGATCATTTTTATCATAATTTATGTGATCTATGCTCAATCATGAGTAATTTTCACTGGTCACACTGACGATTACATATAGTTAAAATTTTAATGGATTCACATGGTTTGTATATTATATTTGATAACTACAGTAAGTGTCTAATTGATGTTCTGGGCCATGGGTAAGAACACAGTATGAACTGACACTGCCTGTTCCAAATACTCTCCCCTAACATACTGTGTGACCTCCCACACATTACTCTAAGTTCTGCCATTGGTGAAAGGAAAGGGTGGTTTATAGATCTTCATTTCTTATGTTTATTGTGAAGATTAATGAGTCAACAGATGCAAAACACTTCTTAGCACAGCTCTTGGCACAAAGTAAACTCTTCACAATGTCATCAACGTTATTTTTAATAATACTTTTTTTTCTGTGCAGTTGATTCAAATGCTCATATTTTTAGAACACATAGAGGAGTATTGGACTATTTTGGTCAATTAAACTCCCAAACATGTCTAACCTTTAACAAGTTTTAGCCTTAAAATAAACAAAAAATTATCCTTTAATAAAGTTTGTTGTGGGTAGTTTTTTCTTTAGCCTGACCTGAAATTATATGAAATACAGTTTTTCAGTTTTTTCTTAATTAATAAGCACTATGAAAAAAAATACAATTTCAAAAAAATAATAGGTGGATTATTGGTCTGTATGTATGTCCCTGTGATATGTCTTCTGAATCTGAATCACTAATGGTCAAGCTAATCATAATCCTGTTGCTAATTCCTCATTATCCTAAAATTGAAAGTAAACCAAAATAATTCTGTAATAGTGAATACTTATAATATTGGATGATCCTTTCACATTTTTATTTGCATAAATAGTTTCCATTGCCTAGTTTATTTCACCCCATACAATTTGTCTGCAACATGAATGAACTGACACCAAATGTACTATCATGATGTAGACAGTGACTCATGGACTGAATGGTAGACCACCCACACTTAGAGCTAAATGGCAGACAGAATAGCCTAATGTGGCTAAATAGACTACTCATAGCCAGTGCCAAAGACGTATTGAAGATGGTGGTGATGCATTTAATAATGATATGGATTTAAATGCACCTAAGGTAGTATGTACATACACAAACACATACACACACACAAACACACACACAGACAAGCCTATGGTTTGATTAACAGTGGCAAAGCATGGTATTTACCCTTAGGTGGTATGTGTATCAGAATAGTACAGTAGTATCTACTGACATCATATTGTCAAATGCATTTAAAGAATTATTGATTAATAATGATTAATTTTATTTTAAAGCATTCTGGAATAAATTAGTTAGTAGATAGCAATTCCAAAATACCAAGAATATTATTTTTAATTTTTTCTTCTAACTTTTAGAATTTTTCTGCTTAGCAAGTAATCTGTATGTTATTTTAATTCCCTGAGAATGTCATTATTTTATTTGGAAGATTCTAGGTTATATCAGCATCATTGTAGGATCAATGGAAGGTACAACACATCCTCTAAAGACTTCACTTTTGTGGGGCTGTTCAACAGAACCGCAGGCCTTCTTTTTGCCATTATTTCTATCATCTTTTTTATTTCATTGATATCCAATGGGATCATGATCTTCCTGATCTGCTCAGATTCGTGCGTCCACACCCCATGTACTTCCTCCTCAGCCACCTCTCCTTCATTGACATGATGTACATCTCCACCATCATGCCCAAGATGCTGGTTGATAACCTCCTGGGTCAAAGGATCATTTCCATTGTGGGGTGCATGGCTCAACACTTTCTCTACCTTACCCTTGTGGGAGCTGAACTCTTCCTGCTGGGATTCATGGCCTATGACCACTGTGTGGCCATCCGCAACCTTCTGAGATGCCCTGTCCTCATGAGCTGATGGGTGTGCTGGATGATCATAGAAGGTTCTTAGTTTGGGGGCTCTTTGGATGGAATCCTCTTAACCCCCATCACCATGAGTTTTCCCTTCTGCAGTTCCTGGGAGATTAACCATTTCTTCTGTGAGGCGCCTGTGGTCCTGAAGTTGGCATGTGCAGACACAGCCCTCTATGAGACAGAGATGTATGTGTGCTGTGTTTTTTTGTTTTTTGTTTTTTGTTTTCCTTTTTTGTCTTTTTTTCGTGACCGGCAATGGATCACAACCCTCAGTGTCGTGCTCGTACCAGACCGGGACCGGCAACGGGATCGCAACCCTCGGTGTTGCGCC
>NW_007731614.1:2937-6392 GCF_000696425.1 Galeopterus variegatus | reverse complement strand
TCCTCATGAGCTGATGGGTGTGCTGGATGATCATAGAAGGTTCTTAGTTTGGGGGCTCTTTGGATGGAATCCTCTTAACCCCCATCACCATGAGTTTTCCCTTCTGCAGTTCCTGGGAGATTAACCATTTCTTCTGTGAGGCGCCTGTGGTCCTGAAGTTGGCATGTGCAGACACAGCCCTCTATGAGACAGAGATGTATGTGTGCTGTGGTTTTTTGTTTTTTGTTTTTTGTTTTCCTTTTTTGTCTTTTTTTCGTGACCGGCAATGGATCACAACCCTCAGTGTCGTGCTCGTACCAGACCGGGACCGGCAACGGGATCGCAACCCTCGGTGTTGCGCCTGCACCTCGCTCAGCCAGTGAGTAGCTGGTCTGTATGTGGGATCCGAACCCTCAGCGGGAGCGCCGTCGTGCTCCCAAGCGGCGCACTGTAGCAGTGTGCCACCATGCCGGCCCGTGTGCTGTGTTTTGATACTAGTGATTCCTTTGTGGTGCTTGCTTCCTATGCTCAAATCCTGACCACCGTCTACCGCATGAGTTCAGTGGAGGGGAGGAAGAAGGCATTTGCCACCTGTTCCTCTCGCATGACTGTGGTGACTTTGTTCTATGGGGCTGCCATGTATACCTACATGGTGCCACACTCTTACCACACAGTGGCCCAGGACAAAGTCTTCTCTGTGTTCTACACCATCCTCACCCCCATGCTGACCCCTCACCTACAGCTTGAGAAACAAGGACGTGACCAGAGCTCTGAAGAGGGTGCTGGGGAAGATCAAGTGTTCTCAAAGAGTGTTAGGAGAGGCCTTTTGACAGTTGGCTCCTTTCCCTGTGGATGGTGAATGGGAGACTCTGCGGTCAGTGTGGCCCTGCTCTCAGTGAAGGATTAAACTAGAAGCAAGGGTTCAACCTGGCAGAGAAAAAGTTAACATAAAAAATATGTGCTCTTGGTCTCCCTTCCTTTATCTCTTCTTCTTTCCTTTCTTATATTTTCCCTTTCTCCTGCCCTGTTCATGTTTTCAAAATAAACACCCAGTGGTTTCCAGAAACACAAATTAGAATTTTTTTCCCCTAGGTCTTTACCTTTTGGAGGTATAATAAGCCATGTGAAATTTTAAATGTGTGACATACCTATGAGTGCAGGAGTGGAGTTGGTAATTTGGAGACTTATGACACTACTGTGTAAATACAGCTCACCATCTAAGGATAAGAGACATGCCATATTTCCTATTTCTGATCAGCCTTTTAGAGAGTTTATGCAGCTACATATGTGCTCCCATTCATAAGGTGGTAGATAGAGTCATTAAACATAGTTTTCTCAAACAGCCATTGTACACACTATAATCATCATGTTTCCTACTTTTAGTAAAAATGCAGTATTTAACTTTTGTTTGTTTGCAACACATTTGTGAAAACAATTTGTCAGATAAGTTAAAATTGATGAATGAAAGCAAAGGGCATTGCCCAGAGAAGACAAAATGAGAACACTATATGCCTGAAGGGTTTCCAAAACACTGGAGAAACATACAGGGATCCGGGTTGGGAAGAGAGCAAAATGCTTTTCAATGATGTTATAAGATGATCAAGTTTAAGCATACAGTAGCCAAGTAATAGGGGTTAACTCATAGTTCATGGTCATGCTCTCCAGTGATCCAGGAATTGAGGACAGAAAGATGTGGCAAATATCTGATCGTATAAAGAGTTAATCCAGGGATCAATAGTGTAACTTTGTTAAATTTTAATTCTCCATGTGGAATGGTGATTATCATCCATAACCATAGAAACATAATCATTGTCATAATCAAATCACATTGCTCAATTTCTGCCTAAAACTTAATTTTTATTCCTTGTCAGGTTCATTGTCCTCTAAAAACCTCATAACAAATGAAGTATTTATTGAGTCTCAGCTTACAGGTAAGAACGGTGGGCCTGAGGGAAGTAAGGGACTTCTGCAGGGCAACACTTTTAATTAGTGCAATAGTTAGGCAGGGTTTCAAGGAATGTGATTAATAGAACACTGTATCCTTCAGATACAGCACCCTCGCTCATTTATTCCTTCCTTCATTCTTCATAGCTGTGAGCTAGATAGACAAAGAAACTGCACTCAGTAAATTTATATTTTAGTGACGTAAGACAATGAAAAGAAAAATAAAATAAAATTAGAAAGCAACAAACCAAACAACAAAAAATGTTATCCCCACCACGATGTATATGGTAACAGTGACTGAAGTTGGAAATATCCATGTTCTGTGCCCCATCAGGTTCATCCTTGGGTAGATTTCTAATAGACATGTATGCACAATGTTCACCAAAAGACATACAGTAAAATAAAACATGAAGGCTACCAAAAGCCAACTGATGCTGAAATAAATAAATTGTGACACACTTATACAATAAGAATAGATATTCTAATACTACTTGCAACAACATGGATCCATCTCAGAAAAATAATGTTGAACTCAAGAAGCAAGTAATAAAAGAGTACATTAATATAAAGTACAGATCCAGCAAAACTAATGCAAACTCTTGGAAGGTTAGTGGCAGGAAGGGTGCGTGGGCAGGCTTCCGAGGTGCTAATAGTTTTGTTTCTTGATGTGGATGCTGATTACATACACAGTGCTGAGTTTGAGAAAATTGATCAAGTCGAACCTTTTCATATGTTTAATACTTTTTTTGTATGTATATTGTACTTCAATAAAATGTTAAAATACAATTGTAAGGAAAATAGTAAAAGTTTAGTCAGGATCTCTCACCTCACATCTGTTACAAATGGGCAAGATTCAGCACATTCATTAGAAACAAGTTATAAAAGTAGCATAACTGCATGTGTGTGCCCATTTACGGATTCAGCATGATTGTTGTAATCATGTAATGCTTGACTTGTGGCCACTATTGGGTACTAAGAGTATAAAGATAACTGCTCTGAACTGCTGGATGGCAGAGCATGGAGGGTTAGCAGAGCATGGAGGGTCAGTGGAATAGAGCCAGAGCTTGTCTTGGAGGAATAGAGCATGTCTGTGAAGCTCACATCTGAAAAATAAAGTATGTCTACCTTGCATAGAGCTGCCAGAGTCTTCTTTAATTACCTGACTCAAGACCTGAACAGGAAGGGTCAGAAGGATCTGACATTCCTGCCTGACAAGAATTAATAATAGAATATTGTGTATACAAGAAATACAATTGCACAATAGAATAGTGGAAATAGGTAGAAGGATATTCTAGCTATGACTTTCAAGAAGGTTTCTGAAGAGGTTATATTTGAGCAACAAGGCATAGGAAGATCCAGGTAAGGAACCTTCCAGGTAGAAAGAACCAGTGTACTGGGATGCAGATGGCATGATCAGAAAGCTGGAGAGCGTATGAAAAAATGCTCAACATCACTCAGCATCCGGGAAATGCAAATCAAAACTACACTGAGATACCCTCTCACCCCAGTTAGGATGGCTAAAATCCAAAAGA
>NW_007731614.1:0-1937 GCF_000696425.1 Galeopterus variegatus | reverse complement strand
GACAGGGGGCTGAAGGAAGATATAACAACTACAATTTTTTTGAAGTTGTTACAACAAGCAAATGGAAAGGACATGCTTGGGTGGGAGGGGGGAGAGGGAGGAGGGAGGGAGGTTTTGGTGATGGGACATAATAATCAACTACATTGTATATTGACAAAATAAAAATTAAAAAAAAAAAAGAAAGCTGGAGAGCATTGCTGAACCAACATGAGTGATGGGCAGAGAAGACGATTCTGGAAACCTGAGTGGGGAACTGATCAAGGAGGACCTTATATGATGTGATACAAAATTTGGAACTTTACTTAAAATTGTAAGGAAAAGCCATCAAGGGATTTTAAGCAAAATAAAGACACATCATGACTAACGTGCTAAGAGTGTTGCTCTAGCTGCTTTATAAAATAATAAACTGTAGGGAAAACATTCAAGCAAAAAGACTTCTCAGGGGGCTTTCTGTGTGTTCTGAAGAGAGATACTTCTAAGCGTGGGTTAGAGTTTTAGGAGTAAGAAGAAGCGGTGTAACTGGAGATGTATTTTGAAGATGTGGTTAATAGATGGTGATAGAGTGTGGGGTGTGAAGGAAATAGTAGAACTGATGTTGGAAGCAGGGTCGGGAGGCCCAATAGTCAGCCTCAACCCACCCAGTCCTCTTTCCAGGTTCTTGACTCTGCCCCAGGAAAGAATTCAAGCACAGAGTCACAGTAGAAAGTGAGAACAGGTTTAATGTAACAGATAAGGTTCCACAGAGAGAGTGCGGCATGCTCCAGACACTGAGCAGGGCCCACACCAAGTCTAACACAGAAGTAAGTTCAGTACAGACATCAAGTCTAACACCAAAGCAAGAAACACATACTTAAAATTCAGTACTAAGTGTACACTGGCTGAAGAGAGTGAGCAGCTGCTTGCTGGAAGTAAGTTCAATACAAAGTAAAGTATACACGCCCCAGCCAGCAAAGTGAGGGCCGCCTCCAGGAAAGTAAGCAGCAACCCTGCCTTCTGCTGGGGTTTGGCTTTTATAGTTTCTCTGTCTAATGAATATTCAATTAAGGGTTTCCTAGTTATGTAACATTTAGTCTGGCACATGCTCAGTCAGTCTCTTCCTGGAGCATTTTCATTGGTCAGACCCTGTCACATGCACAATGCATATTCAAGAATACTCTGTGCTCTCTATTGAGCACGCCCAACCTCTGGATTTGCATAAGCCAGCCCCTTGTGGTCTCATTTTCCCTCTGTCGGTTCTGAAAATAGGTCCAACTTACAGTAGTAACTTTTCTCTAGGGGAGAGTCTAGTGAAAGCGGCCTGAGACCTCCAGAAGTGGCTGGAAACCCACAGGCAGGTCCTGACAACTGAGCACCTCATATCAAAATCAAGAGGAGCTGTCAGGTTTTGATTCTATCAAGTTAAGCAGGAGATAGCAAGAGTATAATGTGACCACTTTGTGTTGAGAAATTATATTGCAGAGTTTTTTGGGCATGCTATGATTTCCACTTAGAAATAAGTAGCGTTTATAAAGCAGTCATTACTATATTTGAGTCTCCATGAGAGAAGGTATCACAAGTTTACACCTGAGAAAGGCCAGTGATAGATAATATTATGGATTTAAAATACTTTTTTATTATTATTTTTATTTTGTCAATATACAATGTAGTTGATTATTATGTCCCATCACCGAAACCTCCCTCCCTCCTCCCTCTCCCCCTCCCACCCAAGCATGTCCTTTCCATTTGCTTGTTGTAACAACTTCAAAAATAAAAAATAAAAAAAATAATAATAATTATGGTTGTTATATCTTCCTCTCCCCCCACCCCCTGTTTTTTTTGGTTTTTGTTGTTGTTGTTGTTGTTTGTTTGTTTTGTGTGTGTGTGTGTGTGAGAGAGTGTGTGTGTGTGTGTGTGTGTGTGTCTGTATGTGTGTGAATTGATTCATTCACCTTTAGCTC
>NW_007731613.1:153575-154343 GCF_000696425.1 Galeopterus variegatus | reverse complement strand
CAGGCCGAGGGGCTTATTTTGACATTAGTTGTTTTTCTTTGGAAATTAGAAGGTTTACTATTTGTTGATTGTATGGGATTATTTTTATCTGTATTGGCAGATTAAAATTGGATGCATATTATGATTCTACTCTCAGTAATGTGATAAAACAGTTTTCTACCCTTAGGCACAAAAAGCTAATTAAACATGTAGCCCCTGCTCAGAGTTAGGAGGTTCAAGTTCTAGGCTAAGTCCTGTCACTAACAGTGTGGTAGTGGGAAAGTCATTTATTCTGTCAAATTGGCCCTCCCTCATCTTTGAAATAAAAGAATTTGTTTCTAAGTTGCCCTTTAGCTGTAAAATACTGAGATGCTGTGACTGACTGAGAAGGGATCATTTATCATCTGGCTAGCAACTACTTTTGAAAAAGCCTCTGGATAAAATACTTCACTTCTAAGATAAATTCTTCAGCAGAAGTGTGTAAGGGAAAATTTTTTTTATTATATTTAAAAAAATTAAACATTGTAAAAGGAGTGACCCAGGTCCTGAAGTGGATGAGTCTTTCAAAATCAGTTTCCTCTATAGTAATGGAATTTGTTGGCAATTAGCTGCATTTTGTCTGGGGGTAAAAACAGAGAGACAAAGTGCCTGAAATGGCTGCTGACCTGATTCTTGATCAGAAAACCCAATTAGAGGACAGGGCCAAGACGCAGGTCAAAGAAAGAGTCATTATTTTTTGCAGCAGATTAATGAGAATGAAGTAGAGAAAGGCTTCTGCTCTGTAAATGC
>NW_007731613.1:143837-152770 GCF_000696425.1 Galeopterus variegatus | reverse complement strand
ATCAGAAAACCCAATTAGAGGACAGGGCCAAGACGCAGGTCAAAGAAAGAGTCATTATTTTTTGCAGCAGATTAATGAGAATGAAGTAGAGAAAGGCTTCTGCTCTGTAAATGCGCCACTTAATGGTCATGTAACATATGGCTCAACACAGAAAAAGAGAAGTTAAAACAGTCATTGAATGACAAAGGCCAGAAACTGCTTGCGATGGAATCTCAAGGGGAGTGAGGGACGTCTTGACCCACTTCCTTCCCTGCTTGGCATTTCCAGTAATGAGAATGAAGACACTTTGCCAGTTGCAGAGTGACTTTCCTGTAACCTCTGAAAGAGGGTTCATGGTATCTTCTCACCACAAGCATAACGACATGAGCAATATTGCTCCTGGCACAGTTTCTCCCACGAGGGAAGTGAACACACAGTGCTTCCTTCTAGAAGACTTTTGACAGCACTTAGCAATTCACAGACATTTAATAGATACATCTGGGTGAAATGATCGTTTCAGGACATCCACGGGCAGCTCAGTTCATGGATTTCTATGCCTCTAAATCTTCTGGGTGTGCTTTAAGTGGCTTTTTGGTTGGCTTCAGATTTCAATTGTCTCTGCTAATGGAAGGGAGTGGTTAACTTAAGAAGCAGATTTTTCAAGAATGATCTTGGCATTGATGAGAGTTTGATACAGAGATTTTAACAAAGGTGTGGCTGATATTTTATTAATTCAGACCAAGACTTGTCATACATAAAAAGAGAAACTGAAAACAAGGATGTTTCCCCTTAGTATCTTCCAACTCAGAAATATTTCATTTTTAAAACTCATTGCTAGAAAATAGAATCACATTATGGAGAGGCAAATTATTGGCCTAAAGCATGGCTAACTTATCTCTAGTAGTCTTTTTACCCTCCTACTCCCATTCAATTTAACACACATTTATTAAGTACTTACTGTATATGAGGCAGAGAATGTGATGTGACATCACACCCTGTCTTCAAAGAGCTGACAGTCCAGTGGCAGACACTTGCACACAAAGAAATAATTATAATGTTTTGCTTTGTGACAAAGGCTACACAGAACTTAGGAGCAGAGACTAGAGTGCAAGGTGGGGAGGTCCAGAAGAGTTAGAGAGGAAATCTGACGTTTGAGCTGGGTTTGAGAGCTCAGTAAAAACCTTTCAGGTAGGCAAGGAAAGAGAAGTTGGATTTCTAAACTTAGGGAACACCGTGACCATAGCCATGGACATATGCATGTCAATGACTGGATAAAGAACAGAGAGTAATTGGATGTGAATTAAACCAAGAGGTGTAGTGTGAAAGGAATAAATAATGCTGAAAATCCCTATGCAGCTGAGTAAACCTCCATCAGTCCTGCCTGTTCTTCTGGGACACCCCAAGCCTAGACTTAGCAAGGATTGAAGGTCTGTGCACACCTGGGATTCCACTGTGGTGGGAGAGAATGTTCGCATACTTGAGAGATCACTGGGACTGTGGCCAGCTAGCCCTGGCCTTGCTTAGGCTGTGTAGTAGAGGGTCTAGAAATTTCAAACAAAATTCTTCGCCAGTAGCCCTAAGGCAGAAGATTCCTGTCGAACACTACGTTAGCCATTAATGTATAAAACTCTGTTAAAAAGCTGTGTATGTTGATTGCAACAAATAAAGAAAATGCAGAAAAACAAAGAAGAAAATTTTAAAAGTATTCATCATACGCCCTCTAAAGAAAGTTAGTATTAATGTTTCGTATTTTGTATATAATTCCAGATTTCATACATAATATGTATATGCACCCATATATATATATCTTTTAAAACAAAGTTAGAATTATCTACAAATACGTTTTTATATTCTGTTTTTCAGTTAGATATTGTGGATATCTTTCCATGCCAATAAACATTGACAACATCATTCAGAGTTGTATTAGTACGTTCTTGTTACTTATAACAAAATACTTGGAACTGTGAAATTTATAAAGAAAATGAAATTTATTGCTTACAGTGTCTGAGGCTGGGAAGTCCAAAGTCCATCTGGTGGTGATGACAGTGACCCAGGGGTCTCCCATTGCAAGATGGTGGAAGCAGAGAGAGCAAGAAAGAAAAAGACAGACTCTCCTCCTCTTTTAAAGTCCTCAGAACCACACCCCTGACCACCATTTTTAATCCATTCACTACTGCCCGGTCCTACAATCCAATCATCTCTTCAAGGCTCCACCTTTCAATTACCGTAATAGGATTTCCCACCCTCTTAACAGTCACAGTGAGGGCTAAGTTTCTAATACATAAAACTTGAGGTACACAATTCAAGCTTCAGTGAGTTTGGGGGGGATATAATTCAATCTGCTATGAGAGTGGTTGCATCATATTTCACCTTACCATATTCNAGTGTTATTTCAAAATGGTCTTGGGTTAATTGTAAATGTATATTGCAAACTCTTTAGCAACCGTGAAATAGTTTTAAAAGAAGTATAAACACTTCTGTTATACTAAGAAAAGGAGAGGAAATGGAATCATATAAAATGTTCAATTAAAACTACAAAAGCATAAAAAGAGTGGAAAACAAAAATGCAAAGAACAAGGGCAATAAGTAGAAAACTGTAACAAATACAGTAAATACTAATACAACTATATCAATAATCAGTTTGACTGTCAGTGGTTGAAATGCCACTATTAAAAGGTAGAAATTGTCAGAGTAGATCAAAAAACATAACCCAACTATATGTTGTCTACAAGAAACCCACTTTAAATATCAAGAAAGACATACATTAAAAGTAAATGAGTGGAGATATAAATTGAAAGACAGATTTAAAGTAAATGAGTGGAGATATAAATTGAGAAGGATTGGTTAGTTTTTGAAATGTTTGGTGGAATTTATCAGTGAAGCCATCTGGTCCTGGGCTTTTCTTTGTTGGGAGATTTTTGATTACCAATTCAACCACAACATAACTAGTTATAGTTCTGTTCAGATTTTCTAGTTCTTCATGATTGAATTTTGCTAGGGTGTATGTTTCTGGGAATTTGTCCATTTCTTCTAGGCTATCCAATTTTTTGGCCTATAATTGGTCATAGTGATGTGATTCTTTTTATTTTTGTGGCATTAGTTGAAATGTCTCCTCTTTCATTTATTTGAGTCTCTTTTTTTTAAGTTATTCTAGCTAATTATTTGCCATTCTTGTTTATCTTTTCAAAGAATCAAACTATTAGGTTTGTTGATTTTTTCTATTGTCTTTCTATTCTCTATTTGGTTTTATTTCTGTTATAATCTTTCTTATGTCCTTCTGACTTCTGTCTTTGGGCTTAGTTTGTTTTTCTATTTCTAGTCTCTTGAGGTGTAAAGTTCGGATAATTACTTGTGATATTTCTTCTCTTTTAATGCAGTCATTATCACTATAAACTTCTTTTTTATTACTGCTTTTGCTGCATCCCTTAGACTTTAATATATCATGTTTTCATTTTAACTTGTCTCAAGATATTTTCTAATTTCCCTTTTTATTTCTTCTTTAACCCATTGGTTGTTTAAGAGTATGTTGTTTAATTTCCATGTATTTGCTAATTTTTGTATTTTTCTTTTGTTGATTTCTAGTTTTATTCCATTGTGGTTGGAAAAGATACTTGATCTCATTTCAACTTCCTTATATTTGTTGTCTTATTTTATGGTCTAACATCTGCTCTATCTTGCAGAATGTTTCATGTGCACTTGAGAATGTGTATTCTGCCACTCTTGCGTAGAAATTTTGCACACTGGATGTGTATTTCAGTCTTCTTTTTCCCTCCCCAGGAAGAAGTCAGGAGCTGGGATTTTTCTCCAGAATATGCTGGACTAAGCTGGGGGAGGGACTATGGTAAGAATGTACCACAAATTTTCCTACTGGATTAGATATACTGGTTTCAAACTCACCTGGGAGGCAGGAGCCCCTTAACTGCTTTCTAAATTTCTCACAAAGGGAATTGGTCCTTATACTGTTGGTTAGTTTGTGTCTCTGTAGGGGAAAGGAGGGTGTGGGCTTTTTATTCTGCCATTTTGCTGACATTACCCTGAGTCTCATCTTAAATCCCTGGTATTGTGGGTTCTTAAGGGCTGGGTCTAGGTGCAATATATCTGTGTCCTGTAGCTGCTGCATAGTGAGTGCTTATCAAATGTTCAATAAATGAATATAAATAGAAATTAAATTGGAAATAAAATGGTCAGATACATACCCGGGGCACCCATTTCTTACATGTATAATGTGAAGCTTGGTTTACACAAGTACAAGAATGACATATGCATAGTATTGCAGCTTCTTCCAAGTTCATCCTTTAAAGGAAAATTTTTTAAAAAGTTGTTAATGTCTCCACATTGATTTCACAGGAGCAACTCAATGGAACTTATTTTTTAAATATTCATCTCATTGACTTCCTTTTTAGAGTTAGGATCGCAGGATTATTTGGCCAGCAATATAGAGATCATCTAGCCAACTCCTCAAACCTTTCATTTTGTACCTGAGAAGAGTTAAGTCCTGGGAAGTTTAAGAGTTGTTCAGAAATCTCACTGCTAATTAGAGGAGAAGCGGGTACTAGAACTAAGGCCCCCTTGAGTCTGGCTCTTTCTCATGGACCAAACCATGTCTCAAATCTGCAATAATTAAGAACTGTGAAAAATGCCTCAAAATGTTTGAGTACAAAATGCACTTCAAAGGTGAATTTAGTATTCAGAGATCATTATTTCAGGTCTCCAGCTGTTAGAGAACAAGGCTGCCTAAAATTCCAGTGTTAACAGATGTCTGCTTTATACTTACTACTAATAATTGAAATCGTAACGACAGTGCTGCAATTAGTCTACAAGAACAACACACATACACACACACAAGTAAACATACACTTTTTTCTATCCTCACTTTCTTTTGTAGGTATTAATGCCTTTGTGTAACAGTTAGAATAAATATTCTGAATGAGGAACTTGAGGGAAAAAGCTCAAAATAGAGTATATGTTGGGGAGATTAGTTTAAGCTATTTGAAAAATTAATCCCTAGATAGCAAATTTAGGTTAGGAATTTAGGGGAAAACATATGTGGGAGAGCAAAGAAATAAAACAAAGATAATTCTAAGCAGGCTGTTTGTTTATGTGGAAAGATTGGATTATAGCTCTGGTACTAGGGAAAGAAAATGACATAAAGATGAAGTGACCAAGCATTTTTACCAGTTTTCCTCTGATACTCTTTCACTGTTCTACACAATAAGGGAAAAGGTGACTCATCTCTGATTCCGATCAAGGTTCTATATTTACTGACCTACGTAATGAAAAGCCTTAGTTAGACTTTTCATTTACTCATTCATTCATTCATCTCACAACTATTTGGAAACTATTATTTTTCTACTTAAATATTAGGAAGGTAAACACGCTCTGGTCCTTTGGCAATTTTATTTTAAAACATCCTTAAAAATAGCATCAACTGCTCACTATGTGCCAACTATTTCACCCTCATAATATCACTTAAGCCTTCAAAGAAACCTTATAAAGAATGTTCTATTATTGTCTCTTTTCTATTGACAACAGAACTGACATAGGAAGAAATTGTACAACTTGTGCAAAGTCACAAAATTAGTATGTTGAAGAGAAGGAATGAAATACAAGAGTTTGACTCCAGAATATGTTCCCTTAACATAACTATAAGATATAGTCTCTCAAAGGTACAGTTAGATAGTGGCTCTTAAAATTGGAGCAGAAAGGTTGTCCTAAACTCTTTTTAGAATGCAACAAAATAAAACTGTTGTCTCTTAAACCAGAAAAAAACATGGTAATGCTCATACACATGCATTTGAAATATATTTTAGCATTTTTATGGCTTTTGAATTGCATTTGAAGGTCTTGTGTAAAATGAGAGTAAAGGCAGTCCTTAGGTCCAAAATGTATATTTATACAATGGAATACTACTGTGCCATAAAAAGGAATGAAATACTGGCATTTGCAGCAACATGGATGAACTTAGAGAAAATATGTTAAGTGAAATAAGCCAGGCACAGAAAGAGAAATACCATATGTCCTCACTTATAAGTGGGAGCTAAAAAAATAAATAAATAAATAAACAAATACATTTTTAAAAAGAAAGATACAACGATCACAATAATATCCTGAACTTTCAAAAGAAGGGAACAGAGTTGAGGTTACCAGAGTGGGAGAGTGGGAGGGGAAGGAGGAAAAGAGAGGAATTGGTAAAGGGCCATGAAAATCGGTTACATTGTATAATGTTGAATATACTAATTATCCTGATTTGAACACCACATATTGCACACATATATTGATATTCAATGGTGTACCCCACAGATACATAACAATCAACTATGTTCCAATAAAAAATAAATTTAAAAAAAGCAAAACCAAAATTAAGTTCACTTGAGGGAGAAAAACATCTTTGAGCCCATTGTTTTAACCTCTGTGTTCTTATACATGAGGAAACTGAGTCACCACAGACTTTACCATTTCTTCCAACGTCACCCAGAGAGACTGTAACTAATGCCTTCCTCTGTCCTACACACTGCCATCCTATCTGCATCTAATTGAATAGAAAGCTCTATTCCTAATAGGTTAGAACCAGATCTCTTCTCTTTGTTCTAAGGATGAAGTAAACACAGTGAGTTTAGGAATACTGCCTAAGATTGGGAGGCTCTATAAAGAGAGAACTAAGATATCAAAGTCATTTTGATATTAATGTATTCCTGTTATTTGTTTTTAAGTATTGTAAAAATGCCAACAAAATTTAAAATAAATAAAAGAAAAAAGAAGCAAAGAAAGAAGACAGAAACAACAACAATCACAATAATATATTGAACTTTCAAAAAGCAGAAGAAGAGAACTGTGGTTATTAGAGGTGGGAAACAGGCAGGGGGAAGTGGATTAGTGAGAAATTGGTTAAGGGTCACAAACATTGATTATGTTTTGTAAACACGAGTATACTAATTGTTCTGATCACCACATAATATACACAATATTGATATTCAAATCTGTACCCAACAAATATGTATAATCAGTTATGTTTCAATAATGAAACTGTCAAAGAATGAAATCGATGTCAATATAAATATTTTTAATAATCCTAATTGCTCCAGTTTAACTATAATTACAAATAACTCAGGACTCAATGGATTCCTACTTTTTCTACTTCAGTCTTGGAGAAGGAGAATATTTATATTTCTTAAACTTCATCCAACCCTGAAAATAACAAATGGGTCTGCTTTTCAAATAAGAACTTAAAGAAAATCTCTATTTCTTTTTCTATAAATTAAATAATCTGTAAGCCTACTATTTAGAAACTTTTGATGACCTCGAAACAAAATCTGTAAATTCAGACACTATCACACAGAAAAATCAATTTGATGAATGCAGGATTTGGATTCATTTTATTTTAGGGTGAAAAATACATGTGAAATATGGACTTGTGAGTTTTATTAATCTCTTTATCCTTGGGGCCCAAATGCTGACACTTCTCCATTAGGCATTTGAGAAGTTATTGTGATGGACAATCTATCAGTAAGCCTAAGGCCACAGACCTTTCTAGCAGGCTAGTGGTCTACTGATCAATAGATATAACCTTCTGAAAACTGCCAGTGTTGTCATCACATTGTGACTTGCAGAGAATACAAATCTAGCCAGTGATTTGCTGTGATATTTATTTATTGGGAGGTTTGCTGTTTTGAGAACATACTTTCCCCCACATTGTCTAATAAAATATCCTGTAAAGATCACATACCATAACATAATAAAACAATTATGATATCAGCATTTGGAATCATAAAATAAAAATAGCTGTGTGAACACAATTACTTGCCATGCTCAAAAAATGAAAGAAGATCCATGCAACTAGATCTGTTTCAGTCTCTTTCTTTCTACCCTTTCTTCCTCCTCTCTCTCTAAATCTAATAGGATTTACTGACCTAAAGTTATTGCAAACATGTGCTAAAACATGTAAAACAATCAGTGCTGTGCTTAGCACTTAATTAGTATTTAATAAAAGTTGCCTATCATATTATCATTTTAAAATTATTTATCAATTTTCCAGAATATTTAAATGTTCTCAGGAGGAGGACTCTTTTAGATAAAATAGAGACAATGTGTGTGATAGAAAGAGTTCTTGACTTTAAACAAGAAAATTGGGATTCTTGACTCAGCACTATTACTATTTAGTAGGCCACAGCCTCTCAAACTTAAAGGAGTCCATTTACGGAAAAATATTTGTGGAGCCCTACTGTGCATGAGGCATTGAAACCAATCACAACTGTGAACAAGATAGGCAAGGCCTTTGCTTCCATGAAGCTCCCATTCTAACGGGAAAGGCAAGGAAAACTATGTAAACAGACGCACATCTCTAATTTCATAAGAGACAGAAGGTGATCGCTACCGTAATGATGAATAGAATAGAAAACTGGGACAGAGAGTAACTAGGAGTGGGGGAGACCCACTTTAGATAGGGCGGTCAGAGAATGCCTTTGAGACAGTAGCATTCAAGTTAATGCCTGAATGCTGAAAATGCTGTAGCCATGGAAAGATGTGAGGAAAGAGCATGCCAGGCAGAGGGAACAGCAAGGGGAATACACTTGCCATACTCAAAAAACAAAACAAAACAAACAAACAAAATGATGATGAAAAAAAAACCCAAAAAGAAGATCAATGTAACTAGAATATAGGGAGGGCAAGAGAGATATAGAAGATGAGGCTGGAGACACGGCAAGAGTCTTTCAATGATCCCTAAGCTTCCTTCTTGATTTAATTTTTGAAGTTTCTAATACTGGACATTAATTCTGACTTTTCCCATAGCTTAGCAGAGAACAAGGTAGCATATTCACTTATTGCTAAGAATTCTGGGCTCACTCACAGAAAAGATTATACAGTTTGGAATCTTATTTTGGTTTTTTTTTTTTTTTGTGTGTGTTACACTAAATTGTAATTATTAAATGGCTCAAATATTTCCATTATCAGAAAGA
>NW_007731613.1:142443-143240 GCF_000696425.1 Galeopterus variegatus | reverse complement strand
TGTGTGTGTTACACTAAATTGTAATTATTAAATGGCTCAAATATTTCCATTATCAGAAAGATTAAGAATGAAAGGGACTGTGTCCCAGGCTTGTTAGAGCCTAAAGGAGGGACAGAATCAGAATAATTCTACATTTTCTACAGAACTAAAGTATATTCCTTTCAAATAAATTAAAAATAAAAATACCTCAAGAATCTAACTCTTCTTTCTGCTACTTAGGATGTTGCTTCTTTTACACTAGGGGATTAATCTAGTGATGCCTATAGATATGGCAAAAATTTATTAATGAGATATTGATTTCTAAAATTAAAACCTTGCTAGTATCATAGTTTCAATCTATATTAATGCTTCGTTAAACTAATTAATAGCATAGCAATAACTAGAACTTTAAAGATTGTAATTAATCAGAACCACACAGTATTCCTCTACCAATGTGATCTTTCAGAAATCAGAGAATTTTTACATACACTTAAAGTAAGCTAAGACGTCATTTCATTTTGTGGAGTGTTAATGTTGCAATATAATTAGATATATAGTGTAGTATAAAATGCTGGACTGCATTTGGAGAAATAAGTTTTCACTCTCTTTCTGTCCCACTCTCTCTGCCACTTACTGCCTACATGGTCCTTAGAAGATCATTTCCTCTCTCTGGATAAATTGAATAAATAGTTTATTCATTTGATAAATAGGAGAGTTGGACTAAGTGATCTCTAATATCTCTTATATTTTTAAAAATGTTATTTTGGGAGGATGCCATTCCTTAGGAAGAAGGTGACTTCAGGCATCCCTATTGTTTC
>NW_007731613.1:140317-141756 GCF_000696425.1 Galeopterus variegatus | reverse complement strand
GTTATTTTGGGAGGATGCCATTCCTTAGGAAGAAGGTGACTTCAGGCATCCCTATTGTTTCTTTCAACAGTTGCAGACCTGTAGCCCCAAACTGATATCTCTAATTCTTTTCTCACATTCAGCCTTGTGTCAAATGGTCAACTGGACATTTCAACTTACGTGTTGCAGGTGTCTAAACCGCATCTTGACTAAAATTGAACTCTTCATCTTCCTCATTGAATTTCCTCCTTTTGAGCCCCCCGTATAACTAAATTATACCAACAGCTATGCAGTCATTCAAAACAAAACATCTGGTCGTTATACCCTGCAGAGAATTAGTCACTCAGAGTAGACTGTAACTTCCAAAATCTCTCCAGGCTGCCCTTAGCTCTCATCTCTCTGCTCCAGCATTAGGTGATGGTCTGCTCTAACCTGGGCTATCTTGGGGCCACCTACGGCTCTCACTGCCCTCCCTACTGCCCCTCTCTCTTCGCTGCCTCCAAAGCAGTCTCTCTGAAAGGCAAAACTGCTGATGTTACCCCTCAGCTTAAGCTCCTTCTCTAGCTTTCCACTATGCTAAGGTTCCAAATATTATACATGTCCTTCAAAGTCCCCACGATGTGGTTCCTGCCTACTGCTTAAGCTTTATGTTTTGTCACTTTCTTTTGTGCTACTGTGATCCATCCACCCTCTGTCTTGTCTCGGACTATGCATATCATGGCCATTATTTTGGGAAAGCAATTCTTACCAATAAGATCCTCTTTTTGCCTGGGCTTACTACAATTCAACTTTAAAATATGATAAATCCAGTTCCACATTAAACTCTCTAATAGTTTCCCTTTTCAATTAAAATAAAACATATAATCCTTAATTTTACAGGACAAAATTCATACTCCTGTAAGGGTCAAAATGATCTGTCCCCAGCTTAGTTCTGTGTCTTTGTCTCATAATACGTTCTTCCTTAGCTAGGATTATATACTGCACTGAATATACTGGAACACTTCTGAGAGTAAATGGGGGTGCCAAAATGACGAAAACTACATGAAAAATACTCATTTATTGACCAACAACGTAGGCTTATATTTTTGAACTTTTAAAATAGTTTAATTCAAAACAATTTCAAAAGTAAAAATTTTGATGGACAAGACAGTAAACCATGGGGACGATCACTCTACTAGCTCATTTTCTTCTCCTCACACAAGCTTTTATTTAATCATTAATTCAGCTAACTAGTGCCTAATTAGTGTCAGGTACTGTTCTAAGCACTTGGGATGCATAAATGAAAAAGGCAGTATTAAAATGCCAGTCTTCATAGATTTTAAAATGGAGACTGTACAGCTAGGGCTAGGGTCTGGAGCTCACAGACCCCTGGAGCCCATTCACAAACCCTTCACATGCTGGTCTATGAGCTAGGTAACAGGAAAAGGTCCTTGGAGCCTTGGTTGAAGAAAGAATAGTCT
>NW_007731613.1:128857-139548 GCF_000696425.1 Galeopterus variegatus | reverse complement strand
AGCTAGGTAACAGGAAAAGGTCCTTGGAGCCTTGGTTGAAGAAAGAATAGTCTTTATTCAGTGCACACACCTGCATGCGCACCCACCCACACACACACCTAAGAGCTAGGCAGTCCAAAGAGAAACTGAGCAGCTGCCAACAAAGTAAACATGCTCTATTTTTAAACATGAGCGCTGCTGAGCCCACTGCTTCACACACTGAAGAACACGCAAGAATAGCAACAAGTTATAAGTACCAGGGTGTGCATATGCACTAACTCCACCCACACACAACTTGTTTACAAAGAATGTGCTGCACCACCCCCAACCCGACCTGAGGCGAGGGGGCCTGACTAAACCACTCCATTTTCCTCAAAGAGACAAAGATAAATGAGTAAATAAATGAGACCTGGTGATGACCAGTGTTCAGCAGGTGGTAAAGCAAGTTAAAGTGGGACTGTCCATGTACCTCTTTGGCACATTGCCACTATTGTGTACTCTTTCGGTATGGAAGGAAGCAGCTGTGAACCACTGGTTGACAGAGCTCACACCTAAAAAAAGGAAGTCCACTTTGGTAGTGGCTGATCCATTTTTCTTTCACTTACCTGACTCAGGATCTGCACAGGACAGGGAAGAGGGGTCTGCGATCCAGCCCAACACTGGTTGTTATTTTTGAGGAAATATAGTTTGACGCAGCTGGCATGTAGATAGCTAGGGGGGAATGTTCCAATATGTTAAGTCCATTTTGACCTCAGGGTTGCCAAAGTTCTTACCTTTGCAGAAATGTTCTTATCCCAAATCTTTACTTGGTTGGCTCCTAGATATGATTCTGGTCTCAGTTCAAACCCTAATAACCATTCCACCACCAGTCAGCCTCTTTATTGGCTTCATAATACTTATCACTATCTGAAATTACTTAATCTTTTATTTTTTCACATGTTTTTTGCTTTTCTCCCCAACTAAATTGTAAGCTCTCTGAGGGAAGTGGTCTTATTAGTCTTGTTCAGTATTATCCCTTAGATTCTTGCATAATGTTGATACAGGAGGTGCTGATTTCCCGGGGCTCAGGTTTCAGGACGTGCCCCTGGGTTTCCAGCCACTCCCTGAGGTCTCAGGCCCCCTTCTCTGAGCTCTCCCCTGGAGGAAAGTTACTGTTTCCAGTTAGACCTATTTTTAGCACAAACAAGGAAAATGAGACCAGAGGGTGCTGCTTATGCAATCCAGTGCCTGGGCATGCTCAGTAGAGAGCCCAGAACATTCTGGGGCATATAATTGGGAACCACCCCCTTAACTAAATATTCATTAGTTAGAGAAACTATAAATGCCAAATCCCAGCTTAAGGCAGGCTGTTGCTCACTTTCCTGGAGGCAGACCTGCACTTTCCTGGCTGAGCTGTGTATATTTTACTTGGTATCTAACTTACTTTCAGCAAGCAGCTGCTCATTCCCTTGAGTCAGCCTGCACCTTGTATTGAACTTTAAGTATGTTTTTCTTGCTTTTGTGTTAGACTTGATGTCTGTGCTGAACTTACTTTTATGTTAAACTTGGTGTGGGCCCTGCTCAGTCTCTGGAGCTATGCCACACTCTGTCTGTGGAGCCTGTGTTTCTTATCTGTTACATTACACTTGTTCTCACTGTCTACGGTGACTCTGCCCTTGAATTCTTTCCTGTGGCTGAGTCAGGAACCTGGTAAGAGGACTGGGTGGGTTGAGGCCCACTATCGGGGCCCCCCAGGCCCTACTTCCAACGTCAGTGTGAAGCATATGTTAGGTACTTAAATAATATTTGTTAACTAGTGAAGGAAACTTAACACTTATACTTCACTTCCTAGGAGAGGACTTGTCTGATTTCCTAGGGCAGAAAAAAAAATGTTTTTTCAATATGTTCCTAAATCACCATATACATCCTTTCATAGTATTTATCTCAGTTGTAGTTTCTTCTTTAATGTCTGTCTTCTCAGCATGGCTCTATAGGCTCTGTGAGGCTGTCTTGTTCATTACTGTCTCCAGCATATTGATCAATTGTTCTAATTTTTCTAGGGCTACCCTAATTGTAGCTCTGAAACTCTCATGCCTTCAGAAACCCCTCAGTGCCAAATAAACCAACATAGTTGGTCACTCTAAGCATCTAGCTCAGTGCCTGGCATATAATATGCAAGAAATATTTATTTGGTTAACCTTTTAGCAGCCAAACTCTTCTATTTATGACTTGTATTGTCTAGCTCAAAGATTAAATGGTCCAGTTTTGAGCATTTAAAAATAAGTAAATAACAACTGAAACAACCAGGTATAGGGACAGACAGAAGGTCTGTGATATACAGAGAGGGAGGTCACGTGATCATGATGCACCATGTTATGAAAGAAATGGAACTACTGTTTGTTATAAACAAGCATCACATTGATGGAACTCAAATTTATACTGAGCTCATAATCTATTATATTTAAAATCCATGAGTCAAGAAATTAACACAAAACCAGTCTCAGGCTATTGAATATCTGGAGCAACTTGAAGACGCTAATCTCAAACCACTCTTTAGCAATACTTTGATAACCCAGAGTGCACAGAGCTACCATATTACCTGCCACATATTAACACATTATAAACAATTACGAGCCACATAAGAAAATGATTCACTATGAGAAAAAGTCCTATTTTTATTTTCCAAATTAAATTACCACCCTGAGAATCTGAGATAATAGAATAATCTGGAAGCTTCTATCAAACTAATATGTTAAATAAAGAAAATTATAGATGAAAAAATAGAAACTACTATGAAATAAAAGGATGCTTTAAAAATTAAGCAAGTTTGTAAAAGAACCAAAAAGACTTATAGAAATAAAAAAAAATAGAGATTCATATTAAAAACTCAGTAGAAGGAATAAGCAGCAGATTAGATAACAGTTGAAAAGAGATTAATGAATTGGAAGATAAAGCTGAGTAAATTATCCAGACTGCAACACATAAACCATCAGAGAAAATGTGAAAGAAGAATTAAAAAATATACATGACAGAATTAGGAAAGCCAATGTTTTATTAGGAGCTTTGGAAGAAAACAGTAAAAATAATAGGAAATATCAAGGTCGAGGAAAAGAATTGGTCAATAGAAGAAAATGCAGCAAATGTGCAGAGAGAGGCAGGACAGACAACAGTATGAGACCCAGCCCTGACTTCCTTTGGCTCCTGTCAGCTTTGCTCCTTCAGGAACATTTTACTGGACAGTGGCTGCTGTGTGGTGGTCTTTGTACAAGGTCTGATTTTTTACAATACCCCTTTTTTTCTCACAGAGCAATTCTAAATGAGCCTCTGTTCCTTATAATGAATCAGGCTTCAACAAAATGTAAAATTTAACTAAATGAAAAGTTTGCTCAAATGCTTCTAGGTGATAGAAAGATAAACAGGACTCTAATTCATAAATGTGCTGACTAACTCCCTGTTTTGGAAGTTAATGCTACTCAGCTTACACATTTATTTTGTCTTTAATATCTATTAAGGACATTTGAAGATATCTTTGCTATTTAAATAACATCACACCATAAAAACTGGCTTCAGAAATGTAATTGGCTTTTGCAAGTCTGTAGTCTCTTCAGCTGCATGGGGTTTATCCAGTGTCCTTCTGCTTGGTACCGTACTGCCATCTCTCAGAATGCAGTGGCTGCACCACCCCAGTACTCTTCCTCTCTCCACTTGAGTTCTGCTAACTGCAATCCAGCCTTCCTGCAACAACGGGTTGTTAATAGCCCAAACTAATATTTTCCTTTAAGTTCCTTTGAAATCTAGAGGAAACATTCTTTTTAGGCATCCCAAACACTTGGTAGGCAAATGTTATTTTTTGGTAAATTTTTTAGCTGGAGCAGAAATGGTCTCTCAATGTCAGATAGGAAATCTAGGCAGGAGAGAAAGAAAGTTAATCATCCAGCATTAGATAGAATCAGAATCAGAAATTTTCTTGCAACGTAGAAGTTTTATACTACCTTCCAAATCCAAACTTCATCTGCGTAGTGGTTAAATGTTGGGGCTTTCTTGTCAGATGTCCTCAATGCAACCCAAGCTTTGTCACTTGGGAAAAATGATGTAGCTCTGTAAACTTCACCCTCATCGTTTGTGGAATGAAGATAATGAAAGTAATTGTCTCATAGATTTTGTGAGGATTAAATGAGATAATGTATGTAAATCATTTTGCAAGGTGCCTAACATACAATAAGTGATGTAAAATACTTTCTATCACTATAGTATAACACAATAAGGGATTTATGAAAGTTAAGTCAATTAGTAACGTTCAGTCACCTGTTCCCAATGTTTTGGTATATATCTCAAGAAAATGATATATCTCAAGAATAGAGCCCTCAATTTCCTAATGCTAATAAAAAAATTGGGCAGAAAAGTTTGACTGTGAAAAGTTATTCACTTAAGTACTTATGGAATGCCTACCAGGCCTGTCTGTGATGAAACTGAGATTCTTATTCTAGTAGAGTTTATTCTAGCTAGGGGTGGCTGGCAATGATCAACAGTCTTAATAAAGAGGTTATTTGTAGAATATGAGATTAGAAAGAGCAGATTGAATGAGTGCAATTTGAATAGGGAGGTAAGTTAGGCCTCAATGAAAGATGATATTTGAACAAAGACTTGCATGCAGTGAAGGAGTTTGCCAGACAGTCATAAAATTGGAGATTAATTGTGTGCAGAATACCCAATCTCCTCATTCTGGACATTGGTATAAGTAAATGAGTCAAGGGGAAACAGAGATAAGGCATTCCAGGTGGAAAGGAATAGCAGGGTAGAGTCCTGTGTTCATTTATGTAATCATTAAAAATATTTATTGAGTGATTATTTAGTGCCAGCTAATAGAGAGGATTTAAGGGAAGTATTCAGAACAAGAGTGGAATGTGTGGCTTATACACCACTGTACCTTCTTACCTTTTCATACCTAAAATCATTAATGGACTATATTGGGCATACGGAGCCTTGGAATCCTTCTCAACACATCACTCCAGGAGAGCTAAATCAGTAAATCAGAACTGGCTTGTGTGATGAAGTCTGTTTTCAAATCTGTGCTATGATTCTGTGAGACTTCACTCACATTTAGGATGATCTGCTATCAAGAGTCTTCTGACATTCTTGTCCATATATAGAAATGTTCATACTTTTTTCCTTAATATTTTTATTCTTATTACATTTCTAAAATCTTCACCATGAGCCATTTGCCACAGCAATTTTAGATAGTGAGGTATTTTTGTTCACTGCAGATTAGAACTTTGGACATAAATATATAGTGGTAGCTGCCTATATGATGTGATGAAGGATTCTTATATCAAATGACCTGTACCATGCATTTCTTAAGATAACCAACAATTCTACAACTATGGTTCTGTTTATTTGTGTTAATACATTTGAACATGTTCAGTACCTGTGTGGGCTGATATTATCTTCATTATTACACCTGACCTTGTAATATGTGGTTTCTCTTCAATTACTCCAAACCTAGAAGTTCCTTCTGGTTTTTAAAGCAATGATGTTTAGAATACTGGTACCTTATGAACTATTTTTTTTTTTTCTTGTCCACAAGGGTTTTTTTCATTCCCATTCTATTGAGTTAAAAGGCAAGCAGCTCAACTCCTGTGCTGCCTAAGTGGCATGGTAAATTACAAGTGTTCCCACTCTCTGTAAATAATTGTTTAGGACAGAAAATGCAGTCCTGTATTATTGATTCAGGAGCTTGGGCTTTTAAAGTACAATATAAAAAACCAAAAGTGAATCAAAGCCAATTGCTTTGGACAGAAAAAAAAAAACAAAACAAAACAGTGAGTTGCCTCATCATTACAGAACATTTTGAAGGAATTAAAAAGCTTTTTCCAGGCTGAGATAAAGTATTAAGTTCAAGGAAAAAAATGTTTACCACTAAAAAGCAAATTTTACTAAATGAGCATCAAATTTGTGGAGTGAACTGAGTTCCTATTGAAGCTGGTGCCCTACTTCCTGCAAGTTGAACAATGGTCTTATCACTGTGAAAGCAGGTGCTATGGCCTATAGTTTTCAGTGTCCCTGATGGCCTCTCTCTATGGCAAAAAATCAGGAATCAGACTTTGTGGGAGATGGGGGCAGGATGGGGAGCAGTGCATTGAAAAGCATTTTGGAAAAGCCTGCATGATCCCACTTGAATCAGGGTTGCAAGGCCAGGCTACCAGAGACCTAGTCACATCCTTGTGGTAGTCATGGTGCTCCTGCATTCTGTATATGCTTAACTAGGACTAAAAATAATGCAAACACAAATGCACATGCAGGTGGAAAGAAAGCAAGTTAAAAGAAGGAGGTTGAAAGAAAGTAAGAAGGGAGAGAAGATTCTACATGCAGGACGATATGGAAGGGTAATGGTCACCCTTCAAAGAAATGTGTATGACAGGAAATCTGTGATTGGCAAAGCCGAGTAATTAGTCTTAAGAAGGCTAGCTTAGTAAATATTAAAGTGTGAATGTGTATGTATGATTGTGACTGTGTGGTTTTATAGATGAGCTCCAACCTGCCGCTGGTATTTAGGGGGATGTTGGGTTTCCTATTTAGTTCTCACAAGCACCCTTTGGGTGTGGTGCTATTATCATTCCCATTTCACAGGTTCAGAATCAAACTTGGGCAGGCTGTGTCACTCTGTGGTCACTCTGTTATCAGAGAGTGGAGGAGGAATATAAAACTAAAGCTCCCAGTGCTTTCAACCACTACCCAGTTCTGCCCCTCCAGTATTTGATGCTGCTGGGAAGATGGTAATTTTTACATGGCCCAAGAAACTAAAATATTTTGTGGAGTATATTGAAGTCTATAATTTGATGTAGTCTGGGTCTATGTGTTGTGAGACAGATACACACATATTCAGTACTACTGATTGGATGCTGATTTGAATTTCTTAATTAATGGGAAGAGTCAGGAAGTAATGGCCTTGGTGGCAAGACTTAGAGAAGGGAAGTTGTCTTTAATGACCAGAGATGATTGATTTTCAATCATTAAGCCACATCACAAGCAATTGACTCAGTCTAGATACACTGCCCATGCCTTTAATCAAGTATGTTAAAGGAAAATCTCTCCACAAGATTAAGGATGCTTTAACCTTTAGGTTGAGCCCAACAACTTTATTTTTATTTTTTGCAATTATGTTGGCAACGAAAGAAAATTGTGGATAGAGACTGAGGAAAAGCTGTGCATTTTGAAGGCTAATGGATTTCTTCATCCTTAGAAAATTTCATGTCACATCCTGTCACCATCACCATCTCCAGCATCATCCTCATCCTCATCATCACAGTTGGCTCTTTTCTCCTACTATTTCATATATTCATTCTAATGTGGAGCTGCAATGTACTTAAATTCAGCAAATGGCTATAAAGTACCAGTTAAGTGCAGCTTAATGTGAAACATTAAAAGGTAATAAAAAGATAAGTTTCAAAGATGTATTGGTCATAAGTCATTTTGTGGTGGCAGAAACCCAACTTGTATTGGCTTAAGCAAAAAAAAAAAAGAAAAAAAAATCAGACTTATTTCCCCTATCTAACTGAGGCTTTGTACCCTTTGACTATCATTTCCCCGTTATCCCCACCCTTCAGCCTCTGGTAACCAACATTCTACTTTCTGCTTCTATGAGTTCAATTGTTTCAGAAAAAAAAAAAAAAAAAAAAAAAAAAAAAAAAAAAGAAGAGAGAGAGAGTGTGAGAGAGAATAATTGATAATTGGCTCATGAATTTAGGGGATCCAGAAGTATAGTTACCTTCAGGCTCTGTTGAGTCTAGGAGTACAAAAAATGCGGGCTTGGCTCTTTCTCTCTTTCTACCAATCAGCTTTGCTTCCTTTTGTGGGTATTGGTCTTACTTAGCTTCATTCTCTTGGCAATATCTTTCTATGTACGGGAAATAGTCACCAGAAGCTTATACCACTATATCTCGTGATTGAAAAGAGAGACTTTCCCTCAGTGCTTTTGCATGTGTCCACCCATGCTTGGGCTAATCTCTCTGCCAGGGTCTGGGGTATTGATTAATTACCAGTGACGTGTTTATTCTTTTGGCTGGTGGTTGATCCAACATCTGTGATTGACAACATTATAGAGAGTAAGGCATAGGGAAGTTTGTTTCTTCAAATGAAATTTGGTTGGGCAAAGAGCTTATGTCCACTACACATATGCAGTTATTTGTGAATAATTTACATATTTCTTCAAAGTGTTTGAAACATCTTGGAATAAGGAAATGAAGATAGGTAAATTCAAGTAAAGAAATCGGCATATGCCAAAGTACAAAGGTGAAAAAGAAAGGGTTTATTTTGAGAAAACGAAAGTAGTAACAGTAGAAACTTGAAGGATGAAACAAAAATATTTATAGTTTCACCTGTTGCATCAGCTGTCTAGATATTATTAGCTATTCAGGGAGAGATATTACCAAATCAATTTGAGTCATTCACATAGTAAAAAATTACACTTTCTCTCCTTAGGGTCAACTGATCCATTCTCTTTCTCCATCTCCCCGCACCCCCCGTTTAAGTTACTTTCTTCAAACATATGTGAATACTGGTGGGTGTGGAAATACTATTAAGAAACTAGTTTGAGGCCTTGTATAAACCATAAAAAAGCAAAAAACCCAAATAGCTATGTATTAGGATCACAAACATGACAATACTGTAACAACTTTGCTGTTTTAACAGTAGTCAACCAATTGCTGCACAATTAATTTTCTCCAAGGAGATGAGGATGTTTGCTGTGGTTTGAGGTGATGAAGATCTGGATGCTTGTGAAGTCTGGAAAGCCAAGTGAATGAAAGCAGTTCTGTGTTCAGTCAGTCTCATTAGAAAATAAGCTTTAAAAGCCCTATTACTTAAACAAGTTGCCATTGTTAATGCTATTATGTCCTTTTCAGAAATGTTGTTACTCCTAATTTGAAACAAGTGCTTCCTTTAGGTCTAATTAAGCAGATGAATGACACTTTCCCAGGACCACTTATTTAACATGTTCAGTCTACAGCAAAGCCAGGGATTCGGATATGATAACTAAGAAATTGTGCTTCCAGAAATAATGACCCTCTTAACTCTGAGAAGATGCTGATTGTGTGAGAGGGGAAGAACTACTTTATTAATTGTTTTGTTTTAGTGTGGTATTTACTGTTTTTCTACCCTCCCCCCGCCCCATGAAGATCAATTTGTAGAGGGCATTTGTTTTGTACATTGCTGGCATCCATGCATCATTTCTCCTGCCAAATAGCACTTTGTTTCTCTGTTAAGAAATGCACTGTACTGCTAGCAATGTAGTTTAGGTGACATTGACTCCACTCTAAACTTCAGGGATGGATCTTGACTGCCTTAAGGCAATCCAAGTGTCCAGGGCCATTATGATTATATGAGAGGTGGACACATGACCTAATCAGTTCCAATGATTCAATAAGAAATGAAATCTTCTAGGAAAGGAAAAATGTACTTTAGAAAAAACTACAAGAGCATCATACTTAAAAATCCCCAACCCCCCACCCCTTGCCTGCAGGCATCTTTTGACTATAAGGTGAGAATATGTCTGTGAATGAAGGAGAAGAAACAAAGCTACTAAATGAAAAGTCAGAAATAAACAAAAAACCCTAAAGCACAAACCTGGTTCTGGTCACAGTGAGTTCTAAATTACTTCTTCCGAAGAGGGCCACCAAAAGAATGAAATTCTGCCATTCACAGCAACATGGATGGACTTGGAGAAAATTATGTTAAGTGAAATAAGCCAGACACAGAAAAAGAATACCACATGTCTTCACTCCTAAGTGGGAGCTAAACAAATAAACAATTAGATTAAAAAAAAAAAAACAACAATCACAATAATGATAATCGGTTAAAACAGAAATAACACTGCTTCAAAGCATTTTTATACACTCAAAATGAAGAATGATCCTAGCAAATAATTTATGAATATGAGAAATTAGATTTAGGAGATAGCCTTCAATTTTTTAAAAATGGTTATCTCATCTTTCTCACTCTTTTTTTTTTTTTTTTTGTGGGGAAGGAAAGGAAAAACCCCTGTGATTCAGAATGTTCAGATACAAATTTCAATTGCTAAGTTACTGATTGTGTCACAACACCCACCCCATTTGGATCAAGGAATTCAATGACCAAAATAATGGAACTATAAATAAAACAATAAGTTTAACATAAAAGTTATTGATGTAGTGCTACAAAGTACTCATGGCTAAGGCTAGGGAGGGAAATAATTACAATTATCAGGGGCTTGTTCTAGATAAGGTAGTATTTTAAATACATTGCCAGTATTATCTTATTTAAACTTCACAATGACGCTATAAGGGTATTATAAAACCAATTTTTTGGAAACTGGAGCTCCCGGAGATTAAATACCTTGCTCGGCTAATAAAGAGCAGAGCCAAAGTGTGAGCTCAGGCCAAACTCACACGCTCATGTTGCTCATTCTTTAAACTCTAATGTTAGAGTCAGATAGCCATTCTGATTTTTTTAGAAATACTGCAATAGTGTGTGGATCATATACACAGCATTTGTTTTTCCTTTTTCCTACTTTTAAGTATATACCAGTGTCCTAAGCCCCATTCCAAATTGGATTTTAAAAAAATATTTGAGAAGCCAGTGAGTGCCAAGCATTGTATTCGATGTTAGGAATTTTTACAAATAAGATTAGGACACCAACATGATGAAATAGTCCCAGCATCACTCTCTCCCACAACCAATCAATTTACAACTATTAATAG
>NW_007731613.1:125706-128409 GCF_000696425.1 Galeopterus variegatus | reverse complement strand
ATGATGAAATAGTCCCAGCATCACTCTCTCCCACAACCAATCAATTTACAACTATTAATAGGCAAAGACTACCCAACTGGGACCATTGGAGATCAGGGGAAGAGGAGAAAAAAATCTGCAGAGTTTGTGAAGGTGGGAGAAGCCATGATAAGAGAAAAAAGGGACCATTCCAACCGTTTTGAGCCCCTGCTGCTTCAGGACAGGCCCTCGTGAGGGACAGGAAGAAATTGCAGAACACGGAGCAGGAGCTGACAAAAACCACATCTGAGCTCTTTGCGTGAAGTTGCCTGGAGTCTGCATGGAAGAAGAAGGCCTCAAAATATATCATACCAGCCCTCAGGCCAGAGAGACTACTGACAGGTTTCCTGTGGACCCACATAGGAGTGAGGGGCTGCAGCCAACTGAAGAAAGGAGCCACCAAGAGGCTGACAAACCACTGCAAGGGTCCAGTGCATGGCCTACCCCATGGGAAGTGTATCGAGTGCAGGGGCAAGGTGGGGATGGGTGGCTGGTCCCCTGAGGAAACACTGGGGCACAGTGTGAGTAGCTGATCTGACTTTTGATTGGCACAGACCCACTCAGTAGAGACCGGTCAGGGAGATAGAGCTACAAGGTGCATAGTTTGCTGGGAAGACTCGGTCCAGACCAGGATTTCCATAAGGCCAGGTGTATCTGGCCTCAGAAGACCCAGAAGTGATTAAAAGGCCAACAATTAAAATCAGAGATGCACAAAAAGCCTTCCCCAGTGAAGCACTAGCAAAGCAGTAATGTAGCTCAACCACAGGGCTCAATACTTCTTTCCACAGGACATTCTCCCAATTTTGGAATTAACCAAGGGACAACACATTAGTTCCAGTGCAGAGTTTAAGTGGTGGTGGTAGATAATAGTAAGTCACAGAAATGAAATACACACACACACAGACACACACACACAAACACACACACACACACACACACCAGAGACAAAGCTCCGACATTAACACATTAACCGGTAAAGGCCTAACAACACCAAAGAATACCTATTAAAACCTAGAAGGGCTAGAGGCCTTCTCGAATGCCTAGCTATCAGCATAAAGACACAAAGATTGAGAAAGAACAGAGAAATATGACACCATCAAAGGAAACAAACCAAGCACCAGAAATGGACCCAAAGGAACAGCGGATTTATGAAATCGCTGGCAGAGAATTCAGAATAACCCTCTTAAGGATGTTCAGGGAGTCACAAGAAAATACAGATAAAAAATTAAATGATACCTGGAAAACAATCCAGGAACAGAATGAGAAACTTGACAAAGGAATCAAATCAATTAAAAAAAAGAAATTATAGAAATAAAGAATACATTATCTGAACTGAAATACTTGATAGAAAGCTCCAACAGCAGACTTAATCAAACTGAGGAAAGAATCCATGAGTTTGAAGATAAAACATATAAAATTATCAAATGGGAGGAGGAAAAATAAAAAAAGAGAAAAAAAATGAAACAAATACAGCAAATATAGGACTCCCTCAAGTGAAATAAAATCTGCATAATTTGCATACCCAAAGGAAAAGAAAAAGAAAGAGATACAGAAAGTATACTCAAGGAAATAACAGCTGAAAATTTCCCAAGAATATAGAAAGATGGCAGCATCCAGGTACAGGAAGCTCAGAGGTCACCAACCAAATTCAATACAAGGAGAAACATCCCAAGGCACATCCTAATCAAATTATCAAAAAATAAAGACAAAGAAAGGATACTGAAAGCAGTAAGAAAAAAGAAACACATAACATTCAATGGAGCTCCAGTATGTCTCTCAGCAGATTTCTCAATGGAAACCCCGTAGGCCAGTAGAGAATGGGATGATATTCAGAATGCTGAAGGAAAAAGACTGTCAGCCAAGAATTCTCTATCCAGCAAAACTAACCTTCAAATATGAAGGAGAAATAAAGTCTTTCCCAGACAGAAAACAGCTAAGGGAATTCACCAAACACTAGACCTGTCTTACAAGAAATACTAAAGGAAGTTCTTCCATCTGAAAGAAGATGACCCTAGGAGCATCAAGAAGACATCTGAAGGCACATGTCATTAGTAAAGTAAGTTCACAAACAACCTCAGAATACTCCAAAGTTATAAGGGTAGTGAATAAAGTGCTTACAACCTTAGTATGAAGACTAAAAGACAAACCCAGCAAGACAACAACAAATGCAACAACCACATAAGAGAAAGGAAACATAAGATGTAACTTGAAACAGCAACATTGAAGGGAATGACATCAAGCATAGAGTTGGCTTTGATTTTTTCCTTTTATCTCAGATATCAAAGTTAAGTTGTTATTAGTCTAAATAATCTGTTTTTTGTAAGCCTTATGGTAACAATAACACAAAAACTCTGAGACATCCTAAAAATAAAAAGCAAGAAATAAAAATACACTGCTAGAGAACACCACTCAATCAAAAAGGAAGACAGTAAGACTGGAAAAAAAGATCTACAAGACAGCCAGAAAAAAAAGTAACAAGTCCCTATATACTAATAATAACTCTAAATGTAAATGGACTAAATGCCACAATGAAAAGACATAGAGTGGCTCAGTGGATTATATAAGAAGAACCAGAGTGTGCTACCAGCAAGAAATTTACTTCACCTGTAAAGATATGCCAACCGAAATCAAAGGGGATATTTCACACAGATGGAAACCAAAAAAGAGCAGGAGTAGCTATATTCA
>NW_007731613.1:123748-125217 GCF_000696425.1 Galeopterus variegatus | reverse complement strand
ATAAGAAGAACCAGAGTGTGCTACCAGCAAGAAATTTACTTCACCTGTAAAGATATGCCAACTGAAATCGAAGGGGATATTTCACACAGATGGAAACCAAAAAAGAGCAGGAGTAGCTATACTCTATCAGATAAAATAGACATGAAGCCAAGGAAAATTTTAAAAAAGATAAAGGAGGTTACTATATAATGATAAAGGAATCAATTCAGTGAGAGGATATAACAAGTCCAAATATATACACATCCAATTTTGGAGCACCCAGTCATATATAGCAATGACGAACAGTCCTAATGGGAGGAATAGCCTTCAACACAGCAATACTTGGGAATGTTAACACCCTACTTTCAGCAAAGGACAGATCATTCAGACAGAAAATTAACCAGTAAACCTCAGAATTAATCTCTACTCTAGTCCAATTAGACCAAACAGACATATAAAAAACATTTCATCCAACAACTATAGAATACACATTCTTCTCAACAGCACATGGAACATTCTCTAAAACAGACCACATGTTATGTCACAAAACAGGCCTCAAAAATTTTTATAAAATTAAAATCATATCAACTACCTTGTCTGATCACAATGGAATAAAACTAGAAATCAACAACAAAAGGAACACTAGAAACCATATAAATACATGGAAGTTAAACATTGTGCTCCTAAACAACAAATAGGTCAAAGAAGAAATCAAAAAGGAAATTAAAAAATTATTGGGGACAAATGAAAATGAAAACACAAGGTACCAGAACCTATGGGATATGGCAAAAGCAGTTCTAAGAGGAAAGTTTATAGCAATAAATGCCTACATCAAAAAAGAAGAAAGACTTCAAATAAACAATTTAACATTATACCTCAAGGAACTGGAAAAACCAGAACAAATCAAACCTAAAATCAGTAAAAGGAGAAAAATAACAAAGATCAGAGCAGAAATAAGTGAATTAGAGATTAAAAAACAATACAAAAGGCAATGAAACAGGGAGTGTGTTTTTCTAAAAGAGAAACAAAGTCAATGAACCCTTAGCTATACTAATGAAGAAAAAAATACACAAATACATAAAATCAGAAATAAAAAGGGAGATATTACAACTGATACCACAGAAATGCAAAGGATCATGAGAGACTGCTATGAAAAACTGCAGGCAAACAAATTGGAAAAGCTAGAAGAAATGGATAAATTCCTGGATACATACAACTCACCAAGTTTGAATCATGAAGAAGTACAAAACCTAAACAGAACAATAGCAAGTAATGAGATTGAAGTAGTAATAAAAAGTCTCCCAACTGAGAAAACCCCAGCACCAGATGACTTCACTGACGAATCCTGCCCAACATTTAAAGAACCAATACCAGTTATTCTCACACAAAAAAATTGAGGAGGGAATACTTCCATATTCTCATTCTACAAGACCAACATTAACTTCATACCAAAACTGCAAAAAGACACACACCCCAGAAAAACTACAGGC
>NW_007731613.1:119425-122453 GCF_000696425.1 Galeopterus variegatus | reverse complement strand
TTAAAGTTTGTATGGAACCACTTTGTATAAGTAAAGCAATTTTGAACAAAGAAAACAAAGTTGGAGGCATAACCCTTCTTGACTTCAAAATATACTTACAAAGCTACTATAGTAAGTAAAACAGCATGGTACTGTCATACAAACAGACAAACGGACAAATGGAACAGAATGGAGAGCCCAGAAACAAACCTATGCACTTTCAACCAACTCATTATTGACAAAGTTGCCAAGAATATGCAGTAAGGAAACAGCCCTTTCAATAAACGGTGCTGGGATAAATGGATATCCACAGGCAGAAGATTGAAATTAGACCTTCATCTCTCACCACACACAAAAAATCAACTCAAAATGGATTGAAGACTAAATTTAAGACCCAAAATTAATTATGAAATTACTGGAAGAAAATGTAGGGGAAATACTACATGAAATGGGAGTGGGCATCCTGTTTTTGAATAAGACCACAGAGGCACAGGCAACTAAAGCAAAAATGCACAAATGGGACTATATCAAACTAAGAAGCTTCTGCACAACCAAGGACACTATCAACAAAATGAAAGGACAATCTACAGAATGGGAGAAATTGTTTGCCAACTGCACATCAGACAAGGGGCTAATATCCGTAATATAAAAGGAACTCAAACTACTCAACAGCAAAAAAATAAATTAAAAAAGTGAGCAAAGGACCTGAACTGGTATTTCTCAAAAGAAAACATACAAGTGGCCAATAAGCACATGAAAAACTGCTCAAAATCACTAATCAAGGAATGCAAATTAAAACCACAATGAAATTTCATCTCAACCGAATTAGAATGTCTACTATCAACAAGGCAGAAAATAAGAAATGCTGGGGAGCATGCAGAGAAAAGGCAATCATCCTGCATTATTGGTGGGAATGTGATTTGGTACATTGTGGAAAACAGTATGGAGGTTCTTCAGAGAACTAAAAGTAGATATACCCATGACCCACCTACCCCACTTGTGGGTATATACCCAAATGAAATGACATCAATATATCAAAAAGACACCTGCACACTCAAGTTCATTGTGGCACTATTTACAATAGCCAAAAGATGGAATCAACCTAAATGCCCATCGGTGGATGAATGGATAAAAACTGTGATATGTATACACAATGGAATACTATTCAGCTTTAAAAAGAAATGATATCCTATCATTTGCAGCAACATGGATGGAATTGGAAACCATGATGTTAAGTGAAGTAAGTCAGGCACAGAACAAATACTGCATGGTCTCATTCATATGCAGAACCTAAAAAAGAGAAAAGGTTCTCATGGAAGTAGAGAATAATGGTTACCAGAGGCCAGGACAGGAGAGGGTAGAGGGGAGGAGAAGGGATGTACTAAAAAGTACAAAACTATGCTATCTAAGGTAAGTGAATCATTTTGCAGAATATGCATGTATTAAAACAGCACACTATACCCCACAAAAGTAAATATAAACACAGTTGAAATAAATTAGTTTAGGAAGGGTTTCTGCCCTCAGGAGCACAATACTTCTTTTTTCTCAGTTCATAGCATGTGATGCTTCATCATAGGTACTCATTGAATCCATCAATATTTGTAGCTGCCTTATTAACTTTTCTAAACTCAGAGCTCTGAAATTTAACACTCTTAGGTTCAAATCCTCACTTTATTAACTTGTTAATTGTGTAACTTCATGCACATTTCCTCATCATTAAGTTGAGGACAATAAATACTATTTGATACCCATGGTATGAAAGATTAATTGAGATACTTTTCATAAAGCACTTATGAGAGTGCCTAGAACACCGTGAGCACTTGCCAAATGATTATTTTTACAACAATCATTATGACTGATTTCTGTATTGAAGTCTGAATTTGCCCCATTTGGATGGAAAACCTTAGCCTGCTTTGGTTTTATAAAAAGTGACAAGTTGACTAAATGTTGCTCAATGAAGAAAAATATAATTGGTTTCAGCTTGAAGACACTGGGACCTTAAAAGGATTTTGGTGTCATGACTTTTCCAAAAAGAAGAGCAATAGGTTTTACTGAGATTCATTACAGAGTTGAAAATCCTCAGGAACTCTTGCTGAGACTAACATGCCCATGGATTTCTTCATCTCAGGGCAAAGTCAGCAGCAGCAACAGGCACAGCTGGAATATTCCTAGATCATAGGATCTTAAAGAATTCCTCACGGTGCACTACANCTCTCTCTCCATCATGCATAAAACTTTCCATCCACCTCCCTTAGTTATTGGAGACTGATGTCCCTCATCAGAAGAGAACCAGTGTGCAGGTAAAGTGCAGCTGTTCAGCAGTTGGAGTCCTTAGTGTGGGCATAGCTGTAGCTAGACAGAAGCACCTAGATGCTCTATTCTGCCTGAAAGAACATTGAGGAGGCCCTTTACATACTCATTATTATTTTATTCTGTCCATTTCCTATTTATTTTTACTACTCCTTAAACCCTACAAACTTCTGGTAAGATTTACCAGTATTTAAAAAATTATTTTGTCTTGTTTTTGTTGGTGGTAGATTTTCCCACTAAATAAATCTTGTAAGAATTTTGGTTTGGATATCTCATATTTCTCTTCCAGATTGTTCTCCTTCCAGATTGGAGCTGTTTCCAGCTACATCAGTTAAGACTCCTGGGAAACAAACCTGAGACAGAGTTAAGAATGCAAAACAATTATGGGGGAAGAAGACTTATAAAAGGAAAGGGGAGAAGGTAGGATTGAGAAGAGACATCTATTAGAACACAATGTGGATTTACAAAGCCTCTATCAGTGCAATGGGGTGCTTCAGAGCAAAGATTACCCATTAGAAAATTCCTGTGTTGTAATCAGCCCTTGCACCAGTGCCTTGCGCAGTCACTGGCTTGAGCCACACGTGGCTGAAAAGCTGAGGCACACATAGAGGAGCTAACAGCTGGAAGCTGTCAGCTAACCAGAGTCCTGGTGGCTGGGCTGCAAGTACTTTCTTGAAGTGGGATCTGAATGTGCAGTTTTGGGTTTGTCAAATGGCTGCTATCCTACTCGTGCAAAGTA